>NW_025765155.1:0-246707 GCF_003918875.1 Haliotis rubra | reverse complement strand
ACCATGTACACCCGTCACGATCCGCGAGCAGGGAGTACAAAAGTCATATTATCCCGCCACGCCTCGGTGACCACGCGAAGTGAGAAAAGCGTGCATCGCCAAGCCTTTAGTAACGTGCGCTGCATTGAGGTCAATCGATCAGCTGGTGTCAACATGGCAGCAAGGGAAACGTTTTGCCACAACAACTGAGAATGAAATTGATGTGTATTGTTTTCTTTGATTTAGTAAAACATTCGGCTAGATAAATGCGTTATCACATCGTGTCTCGGGAAATATGGAATTGTATCAGTCCCTCGTAAGGGATAACGATGTGATAACTTATAGTGTCTTATTTATGTTCACTTATCCCAATTTCCAGATATTTAATCATTCACAGTTCTCACCCAAACGGACAATAATGGTCTTAACGATGTGAGAGTACCCCTCATCTTCCTCATTGTCAGGTAGGAGGGTCGTCTCAAAAGCAAAACCAGCACGGGTGTTGCAGACGGTGGTTGGGGTCGGGCTGGGGATAGAGATATCAGCTAAGATAAGATAATCCTTTAGGGAATTAAACTGGAGAAGTCTGACTGAGTTTCGTTTTATGCCGCTTTTGGCAATATTCAAGCAAAATCACGGCGGGGACACCAGAAATGGGCTTAACACAGGAGAAGTAAACGGCATGTCATAACAATTTACAAATAATATCCTGTCTTGTCGATCTTCGGGTGGCCATGCCACCTATATTTTGAGACATTTAATACGATGGTTGATTTAAGCTTTTCTATTGGTATCATACTCTTATATATATCTCAACATAAACGTTATGAAAGAGAAGGGTACGTAAAATGTCGATCAAGATGAGACATATTCAACACACATGAAAACATATAACATATCTTTGAGATGACCCATTGCGCCTGAAGGCAGCACATGCATTTCATGCTAGGTGAGTCGTCATACCTGGCTGAGGGGCCTAATTGGCATCTGTAGTCTGATCTATTGTTTTTAGCAGCTATTCGTTTTTTTCTAAGTTTTGCCCGACTATTCGAGTAAATATGGTTTTCTGGATATCCTATTACCCATCCTACTGAACGCCAAGTTAGGCCGATGTGGGTTATTTCGACATATGCTATTTGCAATTGTGTAAATATTAGGGATTCAGAGTAAAAGCCAAAAAACAGTTTTTTTCTCTATTTCCGACAGTACGTCAGTTATCATTCTTTAAACATCGAAACGGGAAGGTATAGTAACATGTCTAGAAATCTAGGGTTTGTAAACTTTGTAATAGCTGTAATATCGAAAATGAATATCATTTTCTACATGAATGTTACGCTTACAGTAATCTTAGAAAACAGTTCATACTACATAAGTATTTTGTAAGTCCTACAATTCATTAACCTCTTATTGTCCAATACTCATGTTGAAATAATGAAACGTGTTTTAATGTTTTGTACTATGTGCGAGTAAATATCGCAACTCTGTGGACCAATGATATGTATGTACCAGATATGGGTTAGTTTTTGCTCTTCAGCAACCCATGCTTGTCGAAGAGGCGACTAACGGGATGGGATCCGGCGGGTTGGCTCTCTGACTTAGTTGACGCATGTCATTGTAGCCCAACTCAGCCGACCGATGCTCATGATGTTGATCACTAGATTGTCTGGTCCAGACATGACTACTTACTAACCGCCGCCATATAGCTGGAATATTGCCGGTGTTAAACAAAACAACCAAGTTAACAATACAGTTGTATAAAATGATGGGATGCAGAATAATGTTTCATTCATGTGGTCCGGAATTACGAGGGGCCATCAAAAGTTTGAGCCTAAAATACTTCTGATATGTGCATGATAAAAATAACTGTATGGTATTGAAGAATGGTTTATATCATTCACATAAACTTAATATTGACCTGCACATGGCGCTAGTTTCCGGTCACGTGACATATAATCACATGTACCCATATTGAAACGTCAAAAATGGGTAAGCTTGAGTACAGAACAGTCATACAGATTTTGGTCCCCTAGGGCCACCCGGCCAAGCATATTGAAAAGCGATTGATCTTAGTATATATGAAGTCTTGCCCATCATCTGCCACAATCTAGCGATGGGTGAGGGAAGTCCAATTCGGTAGAGAGGGTCTTGAAGATGACCCCCTCCTGGTCGGCCCACAATCAGCACCAGCCCGGAATACATTGACCAGGTGCATACCTGGTAATGAGCAACCGTCGAATCTCCATCCATGAGTCAGAGCAGACAAGTATCATCTCAGGCATCTCATACGGATCAGTTGTAACTATCCTGGATGAACATCTCCACGTGTCTAAGGTTTCCACAAGATAGGTCCCAAGAATGCTCACCAGCGAAATGAAGCTCACGAGGGTCAACACAAGTAATGCCATGAGTATAAACCAGATGATTTTCAATTTAGGTTAGTTACTTGTGATGAAACATGGATCGTCACTATGACAACGAGAGCAAACAGAAATCCATAGAATGGAAGCACGCGAAGTCTCATCCGACCAAGACGTTCAAGTCCGATCAGGACGGTTATGGCCACCATATATTGGGATAGTCAAGGTATCATCCACATCCATTACCTTCCTCTACTGGAGAAAGTGAGACAGTCCATCAAGGAGAAGCGCCGTGGCAAACCCAGTCTTCTTCGTGAGGACAACGCTGAAGTCCATACCAGTCGTGTTGCACTGGCAGCTGTCGAAGAATGTGGAGTTGAATTCCTCCCTCAGTTACCCTATTCTCCAGACTTGGCACCAGGTTACTACCACCTGTTTTCTAATCTGAAGAAGCAGGTCCGTAGTAGGAGATTCGAGGATGATCTTGAACTCAGCTGTGGAGACGTGGTTAAAGGGCCAAGAGAAAGGACTCCTATAGACAAGACACACATGCCTGGCAGACAAGATAGAGGCGATTGTGTTGAGATATAAATGGAGATTCCATCGATGTTCTGCCTCTAAATATGTTAGGCTCAAAACCTTTGATAGCCCCTCGTATGTTAATTAATGTGGTCCTCATGTACCATTGGTGTGACAACGAAGTCGTGCGGAATTAATATAGTATTGATTATATCTGGTAAATGCATTGTCGGGTCACCCCATTTTTGTCTTTTGTTTACAGCGGGGCTGTGTGCACATCCCTATACCTACACACAGAACGGTCAGTACTGTCTGAGAACGGACAATCGCCGTAAAGGTGTCAAATGGGCCAAGGCAAATAGGATCTGCAAGCGGCTTCGAGGTCATATGCTGAGGATTGACACAGTTGACAAGAATACTTACGTCATGCAACAGTTTCCCCGCATGGGTCAGCAAGTTTTTAACTTCCATGTTGTTTGTAAAGAGCAAGTACGATTGAATTTCCCAGTTGGGTCAACCCACTTCCTCAAAAGTTGTGAAACGTTAATGCGTAAAAAGGGTCGACTGTTGGCGCTTTGAAATATTTGGTAGTTCGGTTGTTTTAAGACGAGACAGGCTACAGAAGGACAGTCTGATAGAAGGGCTCATGGCAGGGGTCATTACAAGTTTTTCCCCGATCCCATTAGTCGACTCTCACGACAAGCATTACAAGGGTTACTGAAGACAAATTCTAACCCGGACCTTCTCGGGTGGTTTGGTTTGTTTGTTGTTTTACGCCGCACTCAGCAATAATCCAGCTATATGTCGGCGGTCTGTAAATAATCGAGTCAGGACCAGACAATCCAGTGACCAACAGCATGAGCATCGATCTACGCAATTAGGATACGATGACATGTGTCAACCAATTGCAAGTCAGCGAGCCCTGACCACTCAATCCCATTAGTAGCCTCTTTCGACAAGCACGGGTTACTGAAGACCCGTTGTAACGTGGAACTTCACGGGACACGATACAATCTTACAATCGCTGGCTTCCCTCCGTTGTCAAAGGTGTGGTCAAATTGGGTTGAAGTTGTAGGGGCTGTGGGTAGCGTTGTGGTTAAAGCGTTAGCTCGTCAAGCCGGAGACCCGGGTTCTATTCCCCACATGGGTACAATGTCTGAATCCCATTTCTGGTGTCCTTCGCCGTGATATTGCTGGAATATTGCTAAAAGCGGCGTAAAACTAAACACACTCACTCACTCACTCACCTCCGGGAAGCTGAAAACGTCAGTCGTATGAAGACGTCACGTCTGAGGACGTCAACGTTTCGGTTCTTCTGGAGGATGTGGTCGCTGTCGTACACGACGATCGTGAGGCCATCCCGGAAGTGTTCTTTGGGACCTGTTTTAGTACACGTTGAGGTTCATGGCTGCAAGGAAGTTCTGTACAATTCGGGCTCCATGGGATCTGGAGTTGTCCTACTGTTAAAACACAATACGTGGTAGCTGTTGGAGAAATGGTGGAACAGTCAGGCGAAGAATGCCATCCATGTTATGTTGAACGTTCCAAATTAGAAGATAAAGCTACTCTGTTTTTAATTTTCCGGTCCTTTATCGTTGATTTAAGACGGCTAAATGCAATTTAAAAACCGAACGCGTTAAACTGCCATTTAAGTACCGTCTTGATGATCTCTCATCCAATCAGAATCGAGTATCACACAATGTCGTGTAGAATGATCGGTGGTATTCTTTTCGACACATAAATTCTTTTCGTTACCATAACGCCTCCTCCACCGACACGTCTTCCTTAAGGCAACGTTCGGTGGTAAACAGACTGCCTTTCATTAGCTCTGAACAGACAAAATTCTTAAATATTTAGTGTAAAAGAAGTAATAATTTCAGGTAAAGGAAATTAAAAGGGAAATTACGTTTATTAATAGCAGACTTAAGCATGTTCTTGATCAGGCAGCGAATAACGAAATCTGTTTGACAGGGAATTGCATTCATAGACCAAATCACTGCAAATGAAATACGGTTAACACTGGGTTCAGCCGAGTCTCTATAACTAGCATGGATACTCGCTTACATATTCCATATATACAATTCCAGTTCAAAAGGATTCTGGCTCGGTGGCAGCGACAAGGAAGAGGAAGGAACATGGAGATGGACGGACGGATCACTAGTCCTGAGCAAATTTTGGGACCCAATTGAACCAGATGGTGGAACTAATCAGAACTGTTTGGCCTTGTACGTAAGGACGACAAAGAAAGCGTTATGGGTAGTGTCGGTTGCTTTAGTGACAGGCACTTTATTTGCGAGCGCTCTTAGGCCGTAAAACCCCGTGAAGATCCGGGTTAGAATTGGACTACAGCAACTTGTACCATGCCCTGGCGGCGGTACCTTTGATCTTACCCGTGGTCTATTTAATTGTTACACCGCGGCTATCTGATTGGCTCACTGCAGGGTAGCAGGCCACACCTACTTTTCCCACGCACATAAAACAGTCTCACTTTGACCGCGGCTATCTGATTGGCTCACTGCAGGTTAAAAGGCCACGCCTACTGTTCTCACGCGCATAAAACAGTCTCCCTTTGACCGCGGCTATCTGATTGGCTCACTACAGGTTAGCAAGCCACGCCTACTGTTCCCATGCACATAAAGCAGTCTCCCTTTGCCCGCGGCTATCTGATTGGCTCACTACAGGTTAGCAAGCCACGCCTACTGTTCCCATGCACATAAAGCAGTCTCCCTTTGCCGCGGCTATCTGATTGGCTCACTACAGGTTAGCAAGCCACGCCTACTGTTCCCACGCACATAAAACAGTCTCCCTTTGACCGCGGCTATCTGATTGGCTCACTGCAGGTTAGCAAGCCACGCCTACTGTTCCCACGCACATAAAACATTCTCCCTTTGACCGTGGCTATCTGATTGGCTCACTGCAGGTTAGCAAGCCACGCCTACTGTTCCCACGCACATAAAACAGTCTCCCTTTGTCCGCGGCTATCTGATTGGCTCACTGCAGGTTAGCAAGCCACGCCTACTGTTCCCACCCACATAAATCAGTCTCCCTTTGACCGCGGCTATCTGATTGGCTCACTGCAGGTTAGCAAGCCACGCCTACTGTTCCCACGCACATAAAACAGTCTTGACCGCGGCTATCTGATTGGCTCACTACAGGTTAGCAAGCCTCGCCTACTGTTCCCACGCACATAAAACAGTCTCAATCAAATGTAAACCTTGTAGTAGCCACTTCATTCTTAAACGAGAGTTCGTGTCTACATCATAATATTTCATGACCTGAGTGAAGTTTATACGTTTAAAAGCCATGGAAACCGCGGTGGCGGTTAGGTGCCTGACTCTGAGGGTATGGGTTCGAATCCCGGATGGGACTCAACCCAAAAAGTACTAGAATCTGTATTTTACTAAGAAAGTGTAATCCCAAATATAACATATGTTATATAGTTCAGGAAACGTTGCACCTTCCTCTGTGTACGATACTGACTATTGAATCAACCCATCTAAAACGGCCGATTGAGTTTCCATAACCTCAGCAGCTTGCCCCAAAAATGTGTCTTCGATTGTATCATCCCATTCCAGTCTATTATTGTCAACTTTGTCAATTATTTGTGACCATGTAAGGTCTCTACCACTCGTGACTTGACATCGCGGCGGTGTGACACAGAATGATTTGAAATTCAAACATCCCGCGCAGATTTTGAAAACACGCAATGTGGGCATGGTACAAAGCAGTTACGCTATCCAATCACTCGAGGTTTGTCCAGATAGACGATGGGCGAGCCGGTGGTGATTGACAGCTGAATATTGTGTCTCGGGCTACGCCCTCAACATGTTCAGCTGTCAATGAACACCGGCTCGCCCATCGTCTATCTGGACAAACCTCTCGTTTTTAGATAGCGTAACTACTACCTATGCTTGTAAAAGTCGGCTGACGGAATCGGGTAGTCAGACTCCCTGACTTGGTTGACAACACGTCATCGTACTTCAATTGCGTAGATCGATGCTCAGGTTGTTGATCACTGGATTGTCTGGTCCAGACTCGGTTATTTACAGACCGCCTGCCATATGACTGAAAACTTTTCAAATATGACGCGATGCCTTACGTTTTCATCATTTTAATCATTTACCAGATACTTTTTAAAGTCAAATATCTCAAATATAATTTTATTTGTCGGTACAAAAATGAAGAAATCCTCAAGTCATACAAAGCAGCCTAAGATACGAGCAGTCATTCATGGTAGTGACGAGGTTCAGCTACACTCCAATTCGGGGTAAAGAGCCATATATTTTGAATTCATATTGTTTTCCGGGCCCACTAACTAATATAACATCCACTAAGAATTTTTCATTTAATAAAACATGTTGGAGAAAAAATTCGTTCAGCATTTTTTTCCTTATTTCTACAACCTGTCATTCCTACAATGTGACAATAACGTGTCACGCTGAATTTCTTACAAAAGAGTGAGTGAGTATAGTTTTATGTGGGGAATCGAACCCGGGCCTTCATCGTGAGGAGAAGATGTTTTAACCACTAATAATAAGAAAAAAAGAAGACTTGAAACACTTCAAACAGGTTCCGTTAAAGCTAAACATATATATTAGGGCTCATTTTATTAAAAAATAGAGACGCACAGGACAAAAATTTGGAAATGTATTGAACGCATTTAAGTGAACATAAGTCGGTTAGCTTGAACATAGATAAAGGAAATTCGACACACGGATGAACAGATGTATTGTTGCCATTGTCAGCATTCATTCACTTCACTCAATGCACATGTGTGGTTACAAGGGGGCGTTTAGGTCAGTACCTGGTGCCAAAACGTTCGTCCCGACGTCTATAGACACGTTGTCTCCCATCCCGTCGTTGCAGAAGGAAACACGATTCATCGCTGAACCAAACGCTTAGCCAGTTCCCCAGGTTCCCGTGCCTGTACCCTGTTGCACCTTTGAACACGTCGTTGTCGGTGTAGTCGTGTCAGGACTTTTGGTCGACATGCTCGAATTCCCACTTCTCTTAGATGATTTCTGAAGGTTTAGTCAGAAATTCTTGGAATATCAGGCACCTGTCCTGCAGTTTCCGTTGCTGTATCAAATCAGTGACGAAGGTGAAGCACTGAGATGAATCGGTCCTTAGCAGGAGTGGTCACTCTTGGTCGAATTGAAGCGGGTATATCGATGCCATTATCGAGATGTGGTGCTGTGGTGGACGTTGACGTGTCTTGCAAGGGCAGACTGGGACTCCCCTACTCCCAAACGTCCAATGGCGATATTTCGGTCAGTAACATTTCAACCTTGGCTTTTTTTATCTTCGTTTACGGCGTAAATATCGTAATGAAATGATGAAATTGGTTTGGCCTTTTATAGTCGATGATTCTACTCATGTTTCCTGACATATTGCACGTGCATTACGTGGAAAACTTTTCATGCATGCACTTTTCATGCATGTTTTCATTTTTTATGATAAACGTTTACAAACACATTTTGGGAATACACAACAACCACGACATGATTAACGGGATTCAAACATAGGAATTGTCTTAATGACGATATCTTCCAAAACGTATCGAAATGAACTTCTGAAAACGCCTGTGCGTTTCTTTTTTGAAGTGTGTATATTAATCAACTGTTCAATCCATATTTAAACTAGTGAAAACTATTGTAATCTAATTTTGAACGTTACAAATATTTGTTACATTTATAACTGCCTTTGACCCCATTTCTGAATGTTCTTAGATAGCAGGCCTTTCCACCGATGTGTAAGTTGCACGTTTCAAAGCGTTCAAGCTGTCCTGTCAGAATTGAGATAAGCCTTCTGTGTGTTAGAAAGCTCTTATTCATACCTGAGAAGTTGGTTGATCGCCCCATTTGTACGATGACAGAAAAATCAATTCTCGCAGTTATATTGCTAAGTCAGAGGTAAGCCAATCTCCGCGCGATCTCGCTATGTGATCGCCCAATTCGATATACATGTATGTTCAGTTCGTACAGGTTCATTCACGAATTTGACCCCCGATACCGTCCCTATCGAAAAAATATGAATCGAAGTTGTTTTGATAAATATAGATCAAACCTCATCTTATATCAACTCGTCACTATATGGCGGAAAGATGTGTGACCTTAAATGTAACTCACTCACTATTTTATTAACGAAGATTGAATTGTGTTTGATTTAACCCTGCAATATCCCAGCTATAAGGTGGCGGTCTGTGACTAATGACAGTCCAGCGATCAACATCATGAGCACCAATCTGCGCAACTGGGATACAATGCGACAACGCGACAATGTCCCTTCTAGGTTTCCATGCGCAACACTACTTTCACTAAAACAAATTCCATACGCATCATCTTTCATACGTGCCTAGTGTATTCAGTATCCAGTATCCTAGTGTATTCACTCTACATCCAGTATCCTAGTTCACAGCACCTAGTGTGTCCTCCAGCCAGGTATCATAGTGTATCCACCCCACTCCCAGTATCCTAGTTCACAGTGTCCAGTGTGTCCTCCAGGGAGGTATCCTAGTGTATCCACCCCACTCCCAGTATCCTAGTTCACAGCGTCCAGTGTGTCCTCCAGGAAGGTATCCTAGTGTATCCACCCCACTTCCAGTATCCTAGTTCACAGCGCCACGTGTGTCCCCCAGCCAGGTATCCTAGTGTATCCACCCCACTTCCAGTATCCTAGTTCACAGCGTCCAGTGTGTCCTCCAGTCAGGTATCCTAGTGTATCCACCCCACTTCCAGTATCCTAGTTCACAGCGCCCAGTGTGTCCCCCAGACAGGTATCCTAGTGTATCCACCCCTCTTCAAGTATCCTAGTTCACAGCAGCTAGTGTGTCCCCCAGCGTGATATCCTAGTGTTTCCACCCGACTTCCAGTATCCTAGTTCACAGCGCCCAGTGTGTCCCCCGCCAGGTGTCCTAGTGTATCCACCCCACTTCCAGTATCCTAGTTCACAGCACCTAGTGTGTCCCCCAGCATGATATCCTAGTGTTTACACACCACATCCAGTATCCTAGTTCACAGCGCACAGTGTGTCCCCCAGCCAGGTATCCTAGTGTATCCACCCCACTTCCAGTATCCTAGTTCACAGCGTCCAGTGTGTCCTCCAGCCAGTGATCCTAGTGTATCCACCCCACTCTCAGTATCCTAGTTCACAGCGGCAAGTGTGTCCCCCAGCCAGGTATCCTAGTGTATCCACCCCACTTCCAGTATCCTAGTTCACAGCGTCAGTGTGTCCTCCAGCCAGGTATCCTAGTGCATCCACACCACTCCCAGTATCCTAGTTCACAGTGCCTCCAGTGTGTCCTCCAGGAAGGTATCCTAGTGTATCCACCCCACTTCCAGTATCCTAGTTCACAGCACCTAGAGTGTCCTCCAGCCAGGTATCCTAGTGTATCCACCCCACTTCCAGTATCCTAGTTCACAGCGTCCAGTGTGTCCTCCAGCCAGGTATCCTAGTGTATCCACCCCACTTCCAGTATCCTAGTTCACAGCACCTAGTGTGTCCTCCAGCATGGTATCCTAGTGTATCCACCCCACTCCCAGTATCCTAGTTCACAGCGCCCAGTGTGTCCCCCGGCCAGGTGTCCTAGTGTATCCACCCCACTTCCAGTATCCTAGTTCACAGCACCTAGTGTGTCCCCCAGCATGATATCCTAGTGTTTCCACCCCACTTCCAGTATCCTAGTTCACAGCGCACAGTGTGTCCCCCAGCCAGGTATCCAAGTGTATCCACCTCACTCCCAGTATCCTAGCTCACAGCGTCCAGTGTGTCCTCCAGCCAGTGATCCTAGTGTATCCACCCCACTCTCAGTATCCTAGTTCACAGCGGCAAGTCTGTCCCTCTAGCCAGGTATCCTAGTGTATCCACCCCACTTCCAGTATCCTAGTTCACAGCGTCCAGTGTGTCCTCCAGCCAGGTATCCTAGTGTATCCACCCCACTTCCAGTATCCTAGTTCACAGCGTCCAATGTATCCTCCAGTCAGGTATCCTAGTGTATCCACCCCACTTCCAGTATCCTAGTTCACAGCACCTAGTGTGTCCCCGAGCCAGATATCCTAGTGTATCCACCCCACTCCCTGTATCCTAGTTCACAGCGCCCAGTGTGTCCTCCAGCCAGGTATTCTAGTGTATCCACCCCACTTCCAGTATCCTAGTTCACAGCGCCCAGTGTGTCCCCCAGCCAGGTGTCCTAGTGTATTAACCCCACTTCCAGTATCCTAGTTCACAGCGCCCAGTGTGTCCCCTAGCCAGGTATCATAGTGTATCCACCCAACTTCCAGTATCCTAGTTCACAGCATCCAGTGTGTTCCCCAGCCAGGTATCCTAGTGTATCCACCCCACTTTCAGTATCCTAGTTCACAGCGCCCAGTGTGTCCCCAAGCCAGGTATCCTAGTGTATCCACCCCACTCCCAGTATCCTAGTTCACAGCGCACAGTGTGTCCTCCAGCCAGGTATCCTAGTGTATCCACCCAACTTCCAGTATCCTAGTTAACAGCGTCCAGAGTGTCCTCCAGCCAGTTATCCTAGAGTATCCACCCCACTCCAAGTATCCTAGTTCACAGCGTCCAGTGTGTCCCCCGCCAGGTATCCTAGTGTATCCACCCCACTTCCAGTATCCTAGTTCACAGCACCTAGTGTGTCCCCCAGCATGATATCCTAGTGTTTCCACCCCACTTCCAGTATCCTAGTTCACAGCGCACAGTGTGTCCCCCTGCCAGGTATCCAAGTGTATCCACCTCACTCCCAGTATCCTAGCTCACAGCGTCCAGTGTGTCCTCCAGCCAGGAATCCTAGTGTATCCATCCCACTCTCAGTATCCTAGTTCACAGCGGCAAGTGTGTCCTCCAGCCAGGCATCCTAGTGCATCCACCCCACTCCCAGTATCATAATTCACAGTGTCCAGTGTGTCCTCCAGGAAGGTATCCTAGTGTATCCACCCCACTTCCAGTATCCTAGTTCACAGTGTCCAGCGTGTCCTCCAGCCAGGTATCCTAGTGTATCCACCCCACTTCCAGTATCCTAGTTCACAGCGCCAAGTCTGTCATCCAGGAAGGTATCCTAGTGTATCGACCTCACTCCCAGTATCCTAGTTCACAGTGCCATGTGTGTCCCCCAGACAGGTATCCTAGTGTATCCACCCCACTCCCAGTATCCTAGTTCACAGCACCTAGAGTGTCTTCCAGCAAGGTATCCTAGTGTATCCGACTCACTTCCAGTATCCTGGTTCACAGTGTCCAGTGTGTCCTCCAGCCTGGTGTCCTAGAGTATCGACCCCACTTCCAGTATCCTAGTTCACAGCACCTAGAGTGTCCTCCAGCCAGGTATCCTAGTGTATCCACCCCACTTCCAGTATCCTAGTTCACAGCGTCCAGTGTGTCCTCCAGCCTGGTGTCCTAGTGTATCCACCCCACTCCCAGTATCCTAGTTCACAGCGCCTAGTGTGTCCCCCAGCCAGGTATCCTAGTGTATCCACCCCACTTCCAGTATCCTAGTTCACAGCGTCATTGTGTCCTCCAGCCAGGTATCCTAGTGTATCCACCCCACTCCCAGTATCCTAGTTCACAGTGTCCAGTGTGTCCTCCAGCCAGGTATCCTAGTGTATCCACCCCACTCCCAGTATCCTAGTTCACAGCACCTAGAGTGTCCTCCAGCCAGGTATCCTAGTGTATCCACCCCACTTCCAGTATCCTAGTTCACAGCACCCAGTGTGTCCTCCAGCCTGGTATCCTAGTGTATCCACCCCACTCCCAGTATCCTAGTTCACAGCGTCCAGTGTGTCCTCCAGCCTGGTGTCCTAGTGTATCCACCCCACTCCCAGTATCCTAGTTCACAGAGTCCAGTGTGTCCCCCAGCCAAGTATCATAGTGCATCCACTCGAATCCCAGTATCTTAGTTCACAGCACCTAGTGTGTCCCCCAGCCAGGTATCCCAGTGGACCCACCCCACTTCCAGGATCCTAGTTCACAGCATCCAGTGTGTCCTCCAGCATGGTATCCTAGTGTATCCACCCCACTTCCAGTATCCTAGTTCACAGCACCTAGTGTGTCCTCCAGCCAGGTATCCTAGTGTATCCACCCGACTTCCAGTATCCTGGTTCACAGCGCCCAGTGTGTCCCCTGGCCATGTATCCTAGTGTATCCAACCCACTTTCAGTATCCTAGTTCACAGCGACCTGTGTGTCCCCTAGCCAGGTATCCTAGTGTATCCAACTCAGTTCCAGTATCCTATTTCGCAGCGCCCAGTGTGTCATCCAGGAAGGTATCCTAGTGTATCCACCCCACTCTCAGTATCCTAGTTCACAGCGCCATGTGTGTCCCCCAGACAGGTATCCTAGTGTATCCACCCATCTTCCAGTATCCTAGTTCACAGCGCCCAGTGTGTCATCTAGGAAGGTATCCTAGTGTATCCACCCCACTCCCAGTATCCTAGTTCACAGCGCCATGTGTGTCCCCCAGACAGGTATCCTAGTGTATCCACCCCACTCCCAGTATCCTAGTTCACAGCGCCATGTGTGTCCCCCAGCCAGGTATCCTATAGTATCCACCCCACTCCCAGTATCCTAGTTGACAGAGTCCATTGTGTCCTACAGGAAGGTATCCTAGTGTATCCACCAAACTTCCAGATACCTAGTTTACAGAGTCCTGCGTCTCCTCCAGGAAGGTTACCTAGTGTATCCACCCCACTTCCAGTATCCTAGTTCACAGCGCCCAGTGTGTCCCCCAGCCAGGTATTCTAGTGTATCCATCCCACTTTCAGTACCCTAGTTCACAGCGCCCAGTGTGTCCCCCAGCAAGGTATCCCAGTGGACCCACCCCACTTCCAGGATACTAGTTCAAAGCATCCAGTGTGTCCTCCAGGCAGTTATCCTAGTGTATTCAATCCACTCCAAGTACCCTAGTTCACAGCACCTAGAGTCTCTTCCAGCCAGGTATCCTAGTGTATCCACCCCACTTCGAGTATCCTAGTTCACAGTGTCCAGTGTGTCCTCCAGCCAGGTATCCTAGTGCATCCACCCCTCTCCCAGTATCCTAGTTCACAGTGTCCAGTGTGTCCTCCAGGATGGTATCCTAGTGTATCCAACCCACTTTCAGTATCCTAGCTCTCAGCGCCCAGCGTTTCCTCCAGGAAGGTATCCTAGTGTATCCACCCCACTCCCAGTATCCTAGTTCACAGCGCCCAGTGTGTCCTCCAGCCAGATATCATAGTGTATCCACCCCACTTCCAGTATCCTGGTTCACAGCACCTAGTGTGTCCCCCAGCAAGGTATCCTAGTGTATCCACCCCACTTCCAGGATCCTAGTTCACAGCGCCATGTGTGTCCCCCAGACAGGTATCCTAGTGTATCCACCCCACTCCCAGTATCCTAGTTGACAGCGTCCAGTGTGTCCTCCAGGGAGGTATCCTAGTGTATCCACCCCACTTCAAGTATCCTAGTTCACAGCGCCCAGTGTGTCCCTTGGCAATGTATCCTAGTGTATCCAACCCACTTTCAGTATCCTAGTTCACAGCGCCCAGTGTGTCCCCTAGCCAGGTATCCTAGTGTATCCAACCAACTTCCAGTATCCTAGTTCACAGTGTCCTGCGTCTCCTCCAGGAAGGTATTCTTGTGTATCCACCCCACTTTCCAGTATCCTAATTCACAGTGTCCTGCGTCTTCTCCAAGAATGTTCCCTAGTGTATCCACCCTACTTCTAGTGTCTCCTCCAGCCAGGTATCCTAGTGTATCCACCCCACTTCCAGTATCCTAGTTCACAGCGTCCAGTGTGTCCTCCAGCCTTGGGTCCAAGAGTATCCACCCCACTCCCAGGATCCTAGTTCACAGCACCTAGAGAGTCCTCCAGCATGGTATCCTAGTGTATCCACCCCACTCCCAGTATCCTAGTTCACAGCACCTAGTGTGTCCTCCAGCCTGGTATCCTAGTGTATCCACCCCACTTCCAGTATCCTAGTTCACAGCGCCCAGTGTGTCCTCCAGCCAGGTATCCTAGTGTATCCACCCCACTCCCAGTATCCTAGTTCACAGCGTCCAGTGTGTCCTCCAGCCAGGTATCCTAGTGTATCCACCCCACTCCCAGTATCCTAGTTCACAGCGTCCAGTGTGTCCTCCAGCCAGGTATCCTAGTGTATCCACCCCACTTCCAGTATCCTAGTTCACAGCACCTAGTGTGTCCTCCCAGCATGGTATCCTAGTGTATCCACCCCACTTCCAGTATCCTAGTTCACAGCGCCCAGTGTGTCCCCCAGCCAGGTATCCTAGTGTATCCACCTCACTCCCAGTATCCTAGTTCACAGCGTCCAGTGTGTCCTCCAGCCAGGTATCCTAGTGTATCCACCCCACTCCCAGTATCCTAGTTCACAGCACCCAGTGTGTCCTCCAGCCAGGTATCCTAGTGTATCCACCCCACTCCCAGTATCCTAGTTCACAGTGTCAGTGTGTCCTCCAGGAAGGTATCCTAGTGTATCCACCCCACTTCCAGTATCCTAGTTCACAGCGTCCAGTGTGTCCTCCAGCCAGGTATCCTAGTGTATCCACCCCACTCCCAGTATCCTAGTTCACAGCGCCCAGTGTGTCCCCTCCAGGAAGGTATCCTAGTGTATCCACCCCACTCCCAGTATCCTAGTTCACAGCACCTAGTGTGTCCTCCAGCCAGGTATCCTAGTGTATCCACCCCACTCCCAGTATCCTAGTTCACAGCACCTAGTGTGTCCTCCAGCCAAGGTATCCTAGTGTATCCACCCTACTTCCAGTATCCTAGTTCACAGTGTCCAGTGTGTCCTCCAGCCTGGTGTCCTAGTGTATCCACCCCACTTCCAGTATCCTAGTTCACAGCACCTAGTGTGTCCTCCAGCCAGGTATCCTAGTGTATCCACCTCACTCCAGTATCCTAGTTCACAGCACCTAGAGTGTCCTCCAGCCAGGTATCCTAGTGTATCCACCCCACTTCCAGTATCCTAGTTCACAGCACCCTGTGTGTCCTCCAGGAATGTTTCCCTAGTGTATCCACCTACTCCCACTTCTAGTGTGTCCACCAGCCAGGTATCCTAGTGTATCCACCCCACTTCCAGTATCCTAGTTCACAGCACCTAGTGTGTGTCCTCCAGCCTGGTGTCCTAGTGTATCCACCCCACTCCCAGTATCCTAGTTCACAGCACCTAGTGTGTCCTCCAGCATGGTATCCTAGTGTATCCACCCCACTCCCAGTATCCTAGTTCACAGCACCCAGTGTGTCCTCCAGCCTGGTGTCCTAGTGTATCCACCCTACTTCCAGTATCCTAGTTCACAGCACGTCCAGTGTCTCCTCCAGCCTGTGTCCTAGGTATCCAGGAAGGTTCATCACCTAGTGTGTCATCCAGTATCCTAGTCCATCCCTACTCCCAGTATCCTAGTTCACAGCGTCATGTGTGTCCCCAGACAGGTATCCTATAGTATCCACCCTACTTCCAGTATCCTAGTTCACAGTGTCCTGTGTGTCCTCTCCAGGAAGGTATTCTTGTGTATCCACCCCACTTTCCAGTATCCTAATTCACAGTGTCCTGTGTCTCCTCCAGGAATGTTCCTAGTGTATCCACCCTACTTCTAGTGTCTCCTCCAGCCAGGTGTCCTATCCTTGTGTATCAACCCCACTTCCAGTATCCTAGTTCACAGCGTCCAGTGTGTCCTCCAGCCTGGTATCCAAGTGTATCCACCCCCACTCCCAGTATCCTAGTTCACAGCACCTAGAGTGTCCTCCAGCATGGTATCCTAGTGTATCCACCCCACTCTCCAGTATCCTAGTTCACAGCGCCCAGTGTGTCCTCCAGCCTGGTGTCCTAGTGTATCCACCCCACTTCCAGTATCCTAGTTCACAGCGTCCAGTGTGTCCTCCAGCCTGGTGTCCTAGTGTATCCACCCCACTCCCAGTATCCTAGTTCACAGCACCTAGTGTGTCCTCCAGCCAGGCATCCTAGTGTATCCACCCCACTTCCAGTATCCTAGTTCACAGCTCCAGCCTCCAGGAAGGTATCCTAGTGTATCCACCCCACTTCCAGTATCCTAGTTTCACAGCGTCCAGTGTGTCCTCCAGGAAGGTTACCTAGTGTATCCACCCCACTTCCAGTATCCTAGTTCACAGCGCCCAGTGTGTCCCCCAGCCAGGTATCCTAGTGTATCCACCCCACTTCCCAGTATCCTAGTTCACAGCGCCCAGTGTGTCCCCCAGCCAGGTATCCCAGTGGATCCACCCCACTTCCAGGATCCTAGTTCAAAGCATCCAGTGTGTCCTCCAGCCAGTTATCCTAGTGTATCCACCCCACTCCCAGTACCCTAGTTCACAGCACCTAGTGTGTCCTCCAGCCAGGTATCCTAGTGTATCCACCCCACTTCCAGTATCCTAGTTCACAGCGTCCAGTGTGTCCTCCAGCCAGGTATCCTAGTGTATCCACCCCACTCCCAGTATCCTAGTTCACAGCGTCCAGTGTGTCCTCCAGCCAGGTATCCTAGTGTATCCACCCCACTCCCAGTATCCTAGTTCACAGCGTCCAGTGTGTCCTCCAGGAAGGTATCCTAGTGTATCCACCCCACTTCCAGTATCCTAGTTTACAGCACCCAGTGTGTCCTCCAGCCAGGTATCCTAGTGTATCCACCCCACTTCCAGTATCCTAGTTCACAGCACCCAGTGTGTCCTCAGCCAGGTATCCTAGTGTATCCACCCCTACTTCCAGTATCCTAGTTCACAGCACCCAGTGTGTCCTCCAGCCAGGTATCCTAGTGTATCCACCCTACTTCCAGTATCCTAGTTCACAGTGTCCTGTGTGTCCTCCAGGAAGGTATCCTAGTGTATCCACCCCACTTCCCAGTATCCTAGTTCACAGTGTCCTGCGTCTCTTCCAGGAATGTTCCCTAGTGTATCCACCCTACTTCTAGTGTCTCCTCCAGCCAGGTATCCTAGTGTATCCACCCCACTTCCAGTATCCTAGTTCACAGCGTCCAGTGTGTCCTCCAGCCTGGCGTCCTAGTGTATCCACCCCACTCCCAGTATCCTAGTTCACAGCACCTAGTGTGTCCTCCAGCCAGTCCTCCAGTATCCTAGGTTCACAGCGTCCAGTAGTGTAGCTCCAGTGTATCCACCACTCCCAGTATCCTGGTTCACAGCGTCCAGTGTGTCCTCCAGCCTGGTGTCCTAGTGTATCCACCCCACTCCCAGTATCCTAGTTCACAGCGCCCAGTGTGTCATCCAGGAAGGTATCCTAGTGTATCCTCCTCACTCCCAGTATCCTAGTTCACAGCGTCATGTGTGTTCCCCAGACAGGTATCCTATAGTATCCACCCCACTTCCAGTATCCTAGTTCACAGTGTCCTGCGTCTCCTCCAGGAAGGTATTCTTGTGTATCCACCCCACTTTCCAGTATCCTAATTCACAGTGTCCTGCGTCTCCTCCAGGAATGTTCCCTAGTGTATCCACCCTACTTCTAGTGTCTCCTCCAGCCAGGTATCCTTGTGTATCAACCCCACTTCCAGTATCCTAGTTCACAGCGTCCAGTGTGTCCTCCAGCCTGGCGTCCAAGAGTATCCACCCCACTCCCAGTATCCTAGTTCACAGCACCTAGAGAGTCCTCCAGCATGGTATCCTAGTGTATCCACCCCACTCCCAGTATCCTAGTTCACAGCGCCCAGTGTGTCCTCCAGCCTGGTGTCCTAGTGTATCCACCCCACTTCCAGTATCCTAGTTCACAGTGTCCAGTGTGTCCTCCAGCCTGGTGTCCTAGAGTATCCACCCCACTCCCAGTATCCTAGTTCACAGCACCTAGTGTGTCCTCCAGCCAGGCATCCTAGTGTATCCACCCCACTTCCAGTATCCTAGTTCACAGCGTCATTGTGTGCTCCAGGAAGGTATCCTATAGTATATCCCCCACTTCCAGTATCCTATTTCGCAGTGCCCAGTGTGTCATCCAGGAAGGTTACCTAGTGTATCCACCCCACTTCCAGTATCTTAGTTCACAGCGCCCAGTGTGTCCCCCAGCCAGGTATCCTAGTGCATCCACCCCACTCCCAGTACCCTAGTTCACAGCGCCCAGTGTGTCCCCCAGCCAGGTATCCCAGTGGACCCACCCCACTTCCAGGATCCTAGTTCAAAGCATCCAGTGTGTCCTCCAGCCAGTTATCCTAGTGTATCCACCCCACTCCCAGTACCCTAGTTCACAACACCTAGTGTCTCCTCCAGCCAGGTATCCTAGTGTATCCACCCCACTTCCAGTATCCTAGTTCACAGCGTCCAGTGTGTCCTCCAGCCAGGTATCCTAGTGCATCCACCCCACTCCCAGTATCCTAGTTCACAGCGTCCAGTGTGTCCTCCAGGGAGGTATCCTAGTGTATCCACCCCACTCCCAGTATCCTAGTTGACAGAGTCCATTGTGTCCTCCAGGGAGGTATCCTAGTGTATCCACCAAACTTCCAGATACCTAGTTTACAGAGTTCTGCGTCTCTTCCAGGAAGGTTACCTAGTGTTTCCACCCCACTTCCAGTATCCTAGTTCACAGCGCCCAGTGTGTCCCCTGGCAAGGTATCCTAGTGTATCCAACCCACTTTCAGTATCCTAGTTCACAGCGCCCAGTGTGTCCCCTAGCCAGGTATCCTAGTGTATCCAACTCATTTCCAGTATCCTAGTTCACAGTGTCCTGCGTCTCCTCCAGGAAGGTATTCTTGTGTATCCACCCCACTTCCCAGTATCCTAGTTCACAGTGTCCTGCGTCTCATCAAGGAATGTTTCCTAGTGTATCCACCCTACTTCTAGTGTCTCCACCAGCCAGGTATCCTAGTGTATCCACCCCACTTCCAGTATCCTAGTTCACAGCGTTCAGTGTGTCCTCCAGCCTGGCGTCCTAGAGTATACACCCCACACCCAGTATCCTAGTTCACAGCACCTAGAGTGTCCTCCAGCATGGTATCCTAGTGTATCCACCCCACTCCCAGTATCCTAGTTCACAGCGTCCAGTGTGTCCTCCAGCCTGGTGTCCTAGTGTATCCACCCCACTTCCAGTATCCTGGTTCACAGCGTCCAGTGTCTCCTCCAGCCTTCTGTCCTAGAGTATCCACCCCACTTCCAGTATCCTAGTTCATAGCACCTAGCGTGTCATCCAGGAAGGTATCCTAGTGTATCATCCTCACTCCCAGTATCCTAGTTCACAGCGTCATGTGTGTTCCCCAGACAGGTATCCTATAGTATCCACCCCACTTCCAGTATCCTAGTTCACAGTGTCCTGCGTCTCCTCCAGGAAGGTATTCTTGTGTATCCACCCCACTTTCCAGTATCCTAATTCACAGTGTCCTGCGTCTCCTCCAGGAATGTTCCCTAGTGTATCCACCCTACTTCTAGTGTCTCCTCCAGCCAGGTATCCTTGTGTATCAACCCCACTTCCAGTATCCTAGTTCACAGCGTCCAGTGTGTCCTCCAGCCTGGCGTCCAAGAGTATCCACCCCACTCCCAGTATCCTAGTTCACAGCACCTAGAGAGTCCTCCAGCATGGTATCCTAGTGTATCCACCCCACTCCCAGTATCCTAGTTCACAGCGCCCAGTGTGTCCTCCAGCCTGGTGTCCTAGTGTATCCACCCCACTTCCAGTATCCTAGTTCACAGTGTCCAGTGTGTCCTCCAGCCTGGTGTCCTAGAGTATCCACCCCACTCCCAGTATCCTAGTTCACAGCACCTAGCGTGTCCTCCAGCCAGGCATCCTAGTGTATCCACCCCACTTCCAGTATCCTAGTTCACAGCGTCATTGTGTCCTCCAGCCAGGTATCCTATAGTATCAACCCCACTTCCAGTATCCTATTTCGCAGCGCCCAGTGTGTCATCCAGGAAGGCTACCTAGTGTATCCACCCCACTTCCAGTATCCTAGTTCACAGCGTCCAGTGTGTCCCCCAGACAGGTATCCTAGTGTATCCACCCCACTCCCAGGATCCTAGTTAACGGCGTCGAGTGCGTCCCCCAGCCAGGTATCCTAGTGCATCCATCCCACCCCCAGTACCCTAGTTCACAGCACCCAGTGTGTCCCCCCAGCCAGGTATCCCAGTGGACCCACCCCACTTCCAGGATCCTAGTTCAAAGCATCCAGTGTGTCCTCCAGCCAGTTATCCTAGTGTATCCACCCCACTCCAAGTACCCTAGTTCACAGCACCTAGTGTCTCCTCCAGCCAGGTATCCTAGTGTATCCACCCCACTCCCAGTATCCTAGTTCACAGCACCTAGTGTGTCCCCCAGACAGGTATCCTAGTGTATCCACCCATCTTCCAGTATCCTAGTTCACAGCGCCCAGTGTGTCATCTAGGAAGGTATCCTAGTGTATCCACCCCACTCCCAGTATCCTAATTCACAGCATCCAGTGTGTCCCCTAGCTAGGTATCCTAGTGTATCCAACTCACTTTCAGTATCCTAGTTCACAGCGCCCAGTGTGTCCCCTAGCCAGGTATCCTAGTGTATCCACCCCACTTCCCAGTATCCTAGTTCACAGTCACGTCTGTCCTTGAAGTATTCTTGTGTCCATCCAGGAATGTTTCCTAGTGTATGCACTCATAGGAATGTTTCCTAGTGTCTCCACCAGCCTAGGTATCCACCAGCCAGTGTATCCTAGTGTATCCCCACTTCCAGTATCCTAGTTCACAGCGTTCAGTGTGTCCTCCAGCCTAGCGTCCTAGATTATACACCCCACACCCAGTATCCTAGTTCACAGCACCTAGAGTGTCCTCCAGCATGGTATCCTAGTGTATCCACCCCACTCCAAGTATCCTAGTTCACAGCGTCCAGTGTGTCCTCCAGCCAGGTATCCTAGTGTATCCACCCCACTCCCAGTATCCTAGTTCACAGCGTCCAGTGTGTCCTCCAGCCAGGTATCCTAGTGTATCCACCCAACTCCCAGTATCCTAGTTCACAGCGTCCAGTGTGTCCTCCAGCCAGGTATCCTAGTGTATCCACCCCACTCCCAGTATCCTAGTTCACAGCGTCCAGTGTGTCCTCCAGGAAGGTATCCTAGTGTATCCACCCCACTTCCAGTATCCTAGTTCACAGCGTCCAGCGTGTCCTCAAGCCAGGTATCCTAGTGTATCCACCCCACTTCCAGTATCCTAGTTCACAGCGCCATGTGTGTCATCCAGGAAGGTATCCTAGTGTATCCACCTCACTCCCAGTATCCTAGTTCACAACGTCATGTGTGTTCCCCAGACAGGTATCCTAGTGTATCCACCCCACTCCCAGTATCCTAGTTGACAGTGCCCATTGTGTCCTACAGGAAGGTATCTTAGTGTATCCACCAAACTTCCAGATACCTAGTTTACAGAGTCCTGCGTCTCCTCCAGGAAGGTTACCTAGTGTATCCACCACACTTCCAGTATCCTAGTTCACAGCGTCCAGTACGTCCCCCCGCAAGGTATCCTAGTGCATCCACCCGAATCCCAGTATCTTAGTTCACAGCACCTAGTGTGTCCCCCAGCCAGGTATCCCAGTGAACCCACCCCACTTCCAGGATCCTAGTTCACAGCATCCAGTGTGTCCTCTGGCCAGGTATCCTAGTGTATCCACCCCAAATCCAGTATCCTAGTTCACAGCGCCAAATTTGTCCTCCAGCCAGGTATCCTAGTGTATCCACCGCACTTCCAGTATCCTAGTTGTTAGCGCCCAGTGTGTCCCCTGGCCATGTATCCTAGTGTATCCACCCCACTCCCTGTATCCTAGTTCACAGCGCCATGTGTGTCCCCCAGACAGGTATCCTAGTGTATCCACCCCACTTCCAGTATCCTAGTTCACAGCGTCCTGTGTGTCCCCCAGACAGGTATCCTAGTGTATCCACCCCACTTCCAGTATCCTAGTTTACAGAGTCCTGCGTCTCCTCCAGGAAGGTTACCTAGTGTATCCACCCCACTTCCAGTATCCTAGTTCACAGCGCCCAGTGTGTCCACCAGCCAGGTATCCAAGTGTATCCACCCCACTTCCAGGATCCTAGTTAACGGCGTCGAGTGCGTCCCCCAGCCAGGCATTCTAGTGGATCCACCCCACTCCCAGTACCCTAGTTCACAGCGCCCAGTGTGTCCCCCAGCCAGGTATCCCAGTGGACCCACCCCACTTCCAGGATCCTAGTTCAAAGCATCCAGTGTGTCCTCCAGCCAGTTATCCTAGTGTATCCACCCCACTCCAAGTACCCTAGTTCACAGCACCTAGTGTGTCCTCCAGCCAGGTATCCTAGTGTATCCACCCCGCTCCCAGTATCCTAGTTCACAGCACCTAGTGTGTCCTCCAGCCAGATATCATAGTGTATCCACCCCACTTCCAGGATCCTAGTTAACGGCGTCCAGTGCGTCCCCTCGCAAGGTATCCTAGTGTATCCACCCCACTCCCAGTATCCTAGTTCACAGCGCCATGTGTGTCCCCCAGACAGGTATCCTAGTGTATCCACTCCCAGGATCCTAGTTCACAGCGTCCAGTGTGTCCTCCAGGGAGGTATCCTAGTGTATCCACCCCACTCACAGTATCCTTGTTAACAGCGTCCAGTGTGTCCTCCAGCCAGGTATCCTAGTGTATCCACCCCACTTCCAGGATCCTAGTTAACAGCGTCCAGTGTGTCCTCCAGCCAGGTATCCTAGTGTATCCACCCCACTTCCAGGATCCTAGTTCACAGCGTCCAGTGTGTCCCCCAGCCAGGTATCCTAGTGCATCCACCCCACTCCCAGTATCTTAGTTCAAAGCTCCCAGTGTGTCCCCCAGCCAGGTATCCCAGTGGACCCACCCCACTTCCAGGATCCTAGTTCACAGCATCCAGTGTGTCCTCCAGCCAGGTATCCTAGTGTATCCACCCCACTTCCAGTACCCTAGTTCACAGCGTCCAGTGTGTCCTCCAGCCTGGTATCCTAGTGTATCCACCTCACTTCCAGTATCCTAGTTCACAGCACCTAGTGTGTCCCCCAGCCAGGTATCCTAGTGTATCCACCCCACTTCCAGGATCCTAGTTCACAGCGTCCAGTGTGTTCTCCAGCCAGGTATCCTAGTGTATCCACCCCACTCCCAGTATCCTAGTTCACAGCGTCCAGTGTGTCCTCCAGCCAGGTATCCTAGTGTATCCACCCCACTCCCAGTATCCTAGTTCACAGCGTCTAGTGTGTCCTCCAGCCAGGTATCCTAGTGTATCCACCCCACTTCCAGTATCCTAGTTCTTCAGCGCCCAGTGTGTCCTCCAGCCAGGTATCCTAGTGTATCCACCCCACTTCCAGTATCCTAGTTCTTAGCGCCCAGTGTGTCCCCTGGCCAGGTATCCTAGTGTATCTACCCCACTTCCAGTATTCTAGTTCACTGTGTCCAACGTTCTCCTTCAGGAAGGTATCCTAGTGGATCCACCCCACTTCCAGTATCTTAGTTCACAGCGTCCTGTGTGCCCTCCATCCTGGTATTCTAGTGTATCCACCCCATTTCCAGTTCCCTAGTTCACAGTTCCCTGCGTCTCCTCCAGGGAGGTATCCTAAAGTATC
Organism: Haliotis rubra; assembly: GCF_003918875.1. Taxonomy (NCBI): domain Eukaryota; kingdom Metazoa; phylum Mollusca; class Gastropoda; order Lepetellida; family Haliotidae; genus Haliotis; species Haliotis rubra. The sequence goes on along the minus strand of NW_025765155.1, from coordinate 222,366 downwards.
CACCCCACTTCCAGTATCCTAGTTCACAGCGTCCAGTGTGTCCCCCAGACAGGTATCCTAGTGTATCCACCCCACTTCTAGTATCCTAGTTCACAGCGTCCAGTGTGTCCCCCAGCCAGGTATCCTAGTGTATTCACCCCACTTCCAGTATCCTAAATATAGTTCACAGTATCCAGTGTGTCCCCACCTAACTACATGTCCTAACAACTTTTGTACCAAACATCCTATCACCTTCCATTTCGTTCCAGTTACCTAGTAATATTTGAATTTCGCCACACTATGTGTGTTTACATTATTCCAGACGCAAATATAATTTTGTTTCGACTAGGCAATTGAAATGTTTCGACTAGGCAATTGAAATATTTCTCTCAGCTGTAATAGGTCCCGTAACAGATACACAAAATGACTGCAAATCTCTTGAAAAGTCCTATCATGATTTAGTGTATTTACGTGTCTATCACTTGTCTAAAGTTGCATGTAACCATTCTGCTATACCCAGTTGCAGCAGAATTTCAGAGTACAAACGATCACATGTTTGTAACCATATATAGCTGGTAAAGAGTTCAATAAGTGAAGGCGTCCCATCTGGGCTTGTCTTCAATATCTGTTGTGGCCTCCATAAGCCCCCAAAACTGCTGTGCACCGTCTCGGCATGGACTGAATAAACTTTGCAGTTCGACCTTGTGGAATTCTGACCCATTCCTCTTGTAATGTCTGCAACAGTTGGTTTAACGTCTGGGACGCCGGTTGACGTTCACGTACGCGTGGGTCGAGGTCTTCCAAGAAATGCTAGATGGGGTTGAGGTCGGGCGATTTGGAAGGGCATGGAAGCACTGTAATGTTTACATTCTGAAGATACTGAATAGTGGCATGTGCTGTGTGATTTCTGGCATTATCTTGCTGGAACAACTTCCTCTGGCGGTCAATGATCGGAACCATGTAAATCCTTAAGAGTTCGTCACCGTACCGATTAGTAGTTAATTGCCCTGAAACAGCACAAAGTTACATTTCTGCGGATAGGATATGGCTCTTCCACCCCCACACGCACTACCGGATCGAACGTTATTGTTATTGTCATGTGGTCGTCTCTGTAGAGGGCCAAGATAGGGTCTTCTGGCTCGAAGGCCAGCCGGGCGGTCGGATTGCCTAGTGGTTAAAGCATTCGCTCGTCACGCCGACGTTACGGGTTAGATTCTCAACATGGGTACGATGTGTGGTGCCCATTTCTGGCGTCCCCCGTCGTTATATCACTCTCTCAGTGGATGTGTAGCTTCTCGTAAACGATTACGAATGGATGTGCCGACACTCTCTTCAAACCAGGCACTGGACTTGCAGTTGCTGTGGCAGTTTGATTCCGCAATGAAGTACATGTACACGGATGTACCTATCCTGCACTGCAATGGCAATCCCAGGTCTTCAACTTCGAGGCCGATCTTGCGTAGAATTGGTTTGTTGATATCGGTCCCATCAACGACTGAAGGTGTTATGGTGAACATTGCGGTGACGTGACTCCCTAACCTTCCAGATGTCCAAGGGCAATGTGGCGGCGGTGGGCTAGCCTAGTGGTTAAAGAGTTTGATCCAGGTTCGAATCCCCACATAAGGTACAATGTGTGAAGCCCATTTCTGGTGTCCCCCGCCGTTGCTGGAATATTGCTAAAAGTGGCGTAAAACCAGACTCACTCACTCAGTCAGTCAGTCCAAGGGCAATGTTTCGATTAACATCAGTGAGTCAGTATTTTTTTCATGTAGCTATAAAATGCCAATGCCCGTCTAAAAGCAAAACAGCCTTATATAGGCACGAACCACTTTTTCTCCATGACATTTTCATGCAAGTTGACACTTTCGATTGAGTGAGTGAGTTTAGTTTTACGCCGCACTCAGCAGTATTCCAGCTATATGGCGACGCTCTGTAAATAATCGAGTCTGGGCCAGACAATCCAGTGATCAACAGTATGAGCATCGATCTGGGCAATCGGGAACCGATGACATGTGTCAACCAAGTCGATCCATTTAATCGCCTCTTATGAAAAGCATGGGTTACCGGAGATCAATATTCTAACCCGGACCTTCACGGGGCGACACTTTCGAACGCGAATTAAACGTGAATTAAAGTTTCCCAAGATGCGTTTTTGCGCTGTGCATCCGTTCAATGTACACAAACAAGCATTATAATGACGGAATTATAGCAGTCAAACACTAATTTTGATAAATATTTGAAATTTCATATTTTAAAAATACCTACGCTTTTCTTTTTTGTGAGAGTATATAACCCCAGAAACCTCAGACTAAATATCCCTAGTGAAGTATAATGTAAGCATAATGTTTCAAATTGAACTTAATTGATTATATATAAAACAGTTTGAAAATCTTAGCTATATATAGTTACATAGCTTAAAATATCTATCACGTCGTGATGATATCAACATAGGGATAACCAATGAAATAAACTTGGAAACCCAAACAGATCTTCAGACCGTGTGATGAATGCACATCGTGGAAAGCGCACGTAAAATCCCCCAAAATGACAAAACTTAATTCGTGGACGGCTGAGTACGCAGCGGTGTGAACTGTGCAGAGTATGTTATTGAACACAACTGCGATAACGACGATAGTCTGGCAGGTTTGTTAGTTTAGTTGCTATGCCCCTATGTCAAGAACAGGGAAGGGAGCGCTCCGTGCTTAAGGGTGTCAGGAGCCGGGGGTTGACAGCCCATTAAGGGCGACTTTAACATTGGGGTCTTTACAAATTGTGTAAAGACGGAGAGTGTGCAGGGGAAGATAAATATTTACCCAACTTTCGTGAATGATTTACCGACAGGCAATGTTTACAACTGACCACCAAGCCGCTCTATATAAGCACTGTGTACATATATGTCAAGTTGTGGCGTGTAGTGGAGACATGATCGATGGCTGTAGTTTCAAGTCACAAGTGCTGAGTTTCCTTAACGAACTCAATATCTGGCATAAAACATGAATAGATGCACGTTTCTTCCTGCGGATAACGGGAAAATGCAAGTTGTGACGGGTCGAAACTCTGTCTTGAGACATAACAAGAAAAGCTCAAGAATGTGTTTGACTCAACGCTTCAACTTTATCACGCAATGGTAGTTACCAAACACCAGGTGTCCTTAAAAGTAAGCCAATTACGAGTATGTATGTACTTACAAACGTGCTTTCTGAACGAAGAAGGATCAATCTGTGAAAGAACATTTGTTGGTGAATGTTTGTTTTGTTTTTCCAGTGTGCATGCTATGTAGCAGTATTTCATATAAAATGAACTCCCTCAAAGTCAATGTTTAAATTTTGTGAAGCTAGATCTCTGTTTAGAATTTATATTTAATCTTAAAAATAAAAACACTTAATTAAAATCGAAGTCATAAAGACTGACCAATGTATTTGTACATAGACAAGAAGGGTTTTATCGTACATTTGGAATAAATGCAACATTTTGTAATGACGAAGATATGTTTTGAAGAGTCTATACAATGGGTTCTAGATCAATTAGAATAGTCTTCAGTAACACATGCTTGTCGTAAGAGTCTATACAATGGGTTCTAGATCAATTAGAATAGTCTTCAGTAACACATGCTTGTCGTAAGAGTCTATACAATGGGTTCTAGATCAATTAGAATAGTCTTCAGTAACACATGCTTGTCGTAAGAGTCTATACAATGGGTTCTAGATCAATTAGAATAGTCTTCAGTAACACATGCTTGTCGTAAGAGTCTATACAATGGGTTCTAGATCAATTAGAATAGTCTTCAGTAACACATGCTTGTCGTAAGAGTCTATACAATGGGTTCTAGATCAATTAGAATAGTCTTCAGTAACACATGCTTGTCGTAAGAGTCTATACAATGGGTTCTAGATCAATTAGAATAGTCTTCAGTAACACATGCTTGTCGTAGAGTCTATACAATGGGTTCTAGATCAATTAGAATAGTCTTCAGTAACACATGCTTGTCGTAAGAGTCTATACAATGGGTTCTAGATCAATTAGAATAGTCTTCAGTAACACATGCTTGTCGTAAGAGTCTATACAATGGGTTCTAGATCAATTAGAATAGTCTTCAGTAACACATGCTTGTCGTAAGAGTCTATACAATGGGTTCTAGATCAATTAGAATAGTCTTCAGTAACACATGCTTGTCGTAAGAAGTCTATACAATGGAGTTCTAGATCAATTAGAATAGTCTTCAGTAACACATGCTTGTCGTAGAGTCTATACAATGGGTTCTAGATCAATTAGAATAGTCTTCAGTAACACATGCTTGTCGTAAGAGTCTATACAATGGGTTCTAGATCAATTAGAATAGTCTTCAGTAACACATGCTTGTCGTAAGAGTCTATACAATGGGTTCTAGATCAATTAGAATAGTCTTCAGAATGCTTGTCGTAAGAGTCTATTCAATGGGTTCTAGATCAATTAGAAGATAGTCTTCAGTAACACATGCTTGTCGTAAGAGTCTATACAATGGGTTCTAGATCAATTAGAATAGTCTTCAGTAACACATGCTTGTCGTAAGAAGTCTATACAATGGGTTCTAGATCAATTAGAATAGTCTTCAGTAACACATGCTTGTCGTAAGAGTCTATACAATGGGTTCTAGATCAATTAGAATAGTCTTCAGTAACACATGCTTGTCGTAAGAGTCTATACAATGGGTTCTAGATCAATTAGAATAGTCTTCAGTAACACATGCTTGTCGTAAGAGTCTATACAATGGGTTCTAGATCAATTAGAATAGTCTTCAGTAACACATGCTTGTCATGTAAAGTCTGTACAATGGGTTCTAGATCAATTAGAATAGTCTTCAGTAACACATGCTTGTCGTAAGAGTCTATACAATGGGTTCTAGATCAATTAGAATAGTCTTCAGTAACACATGCTTGTCGTAAGAGTCTATACAATGGGTTCTAGATCAATTAGAATAGTCTTCAGTAACACATGCTTGTCGTAAGAGTCTATACAATGGGTTCTAGATCAATGAGAATAGTCTTCAGTAACACATGCTTGTCGTAAGAGTCTATACAATGGGTTCTAGATCAATTAGAATAGTCTTCAGTAACACATGCTTGTCGTAAGAGTCTATACAATGGGTTCTAGATCAATTAGAATAGTCTTCAGTAACACATGCTTGTCGTAAGAGTCTATACAATGGGTTCTAGATCAATTAGAATAGTCTTCAGTAACACATGCTTGTCGTAAGAGTCTATACAATGGGTTCTAGATCAATTAGAATAGTCTTCAGTAACACATGCTTGTCGTAAGAGTTCATACAATGGGTTCTAGATCAATTAGAATAGTCTTCAGTAACACATGCTTGTCATTTCAGAGTCTATACAATGGGTTCTAGATCAATTAGAATAGTCTTCAGTAACACATGCTTGTCGTAAGAGTCTATACAATGGGTTCTAGATCAATTAGAATAGTCTTCAGTAACACATGCTTGTCGTAAGAGTCTATACAATGGGTTCTAGATCAATTAGAATAGTCTTCAGTAACACATGCTTGTCGTAAGAGTCTATACAATGGGTTCTAGATCAATTAGAATAGTCTTCAGTAACACATGCTTGTCGTAAGAGTCTATACAATGGGTTCTCCTAGATCAATTAGAATAGTCTTCAGTAACACATGCTTGTCGTAAGAGTCTATACAATGGGTTCTAGATCAATTAGAATAGTCTTCAGTAACACATGCTTGTCGTAAGAGTCTAGAGCCTATACAATGGGTTCTAGATCAATTAGAATAGTCTTCAGTAACACATGCTTGTCGTAAGAGTCTATACAATGGGTTCTAGATCAATTAGAATAGATCTTCAGTAACACATGCTTGTCGTAAGAGTCTATACAATGGGTTCTAGATCAATTAGAATAGTCTTCAGTAACACATGCTTGTCGTAAGAGTCTATACAATGGGTTCTAGATCAATTTAGAATAGTCTTCAGTAACACATGCTTGTCGTGTAAGAGTCTATACAATGGGTTCTAGATCAATTAGAATAGTCTTCAGTAACACATGCTTGTCATTCTATACAATGGAGTTCAATAAGATCAATTAGAATAGTCTTCAGTAACACATGCTTGTCGTAAGAGTCTATACAATGGGTTCTAGATCAATTAGAATAGTCTTCAGTAACACATGCTTGTCGTAAGAGTCTATACAATGGGTTCTAGATCAATTAGAATAGTCTTCAGTAACACATGCTTGTCGTAAGGGAGTCTATACAATGGGTTTCTAGATCAATGAGAATAGTCTTCTTCAGTAACACATGCTTGTCGTAGAGTCTGTACAATGGGTTCTAGATCAATTAGAATAGTCTTCAGTAACACATGCTTGTCGTAAGAGTCTATACAATGGGTTCTAGATCAATTAGAATAGTCTTCAGTAACACATGCTTGTCGTAAGAGTCTGTACAATGGGTTCTAGATCAATTAGAATAGTCTTCAGTAACACATGCTTGTCGTAAGAGTCTATACAATGGGTTCTAGATCAATGAGAATAGTCTTCAGTAACACATGCTTGTCGTAAGAGTCTGTACAATGGGTTCTAGATCAATGAGAATAGTCTTCAGTAACACATGCTTGTCGTAAGAGTCTATACAATGGGTTCTAGATCAATTAGAATAGTCTTCAGTAACACATGCTTGTCGTAAGAGTCTATTCAATGGGTTCTAGATCAATTAGAATAGTCTTCAGTAACACATGCTTGTCGTAAGAGTCTATACAATGGGTTCTAGATCAATTAGAATAGTCTTCAGTAACACATGCTTGTCGTAAGAGTCTATACAATGGGTTCTAGATCAATTAGAATAGTCTTCAGTAACACATGCTTGTCGTAAGAGGCGACAAACGGGATCGGGTGGTCAGGCTTGCTGGCTTGGTTGATACATGTCATCGTAGCCCAATTGCGCAGATTAATTCTCATGATGTTAATCGCTGGATTGATCTGGTCCAGACTCGGTTATTTACAGACCGCCGCCATATAAACGGAATATTGCTAAACAACCAACACACAAACAAAAATATAGGTCACAGTATAGGTTGACGCTTAATTCCTGAAAATGTATAGAAAATTTGAATAGTAACAAATAACCCATTTAAATTGAAAAGGAGCCCCAGACAATTACCTGATCCTGTCTAGACTTCATTGATGGCTTTAGTATTGCAGGGAGGGCAAGGCAATAGAGAAAATAATGACTGTGAGTGAGTGAGTGAGTGCGTGAGTATGGTTTTACGCCGCTTTGGCAATATTCCAGCAAAATCACAGCGGGGGACACCAGAAATGGGCTTCAGACCCTGTACCCGTGAGGGAAATCGAACCCGGGTCTTCGGCGTGACGAGCGAACGCTTTAACCACAAGGCTACCCCACCGCCCCCCAGGGGCTGTGAGACAGTCTAGTCACAGTACTGAGAACACGTATCCCTGTACGCCCCATATATGTGCATTCACTGGCCATAATTGGAGTAACAATATACTGTGGGGACTGGGGGCTTAGACATGCAGATACCGTTAATAGATGGCGTTAACAGACACCGTCAAGCCCAATAATTCTTGTGTTCAGTGGAACAAATGAGGTCTTGACATGCAGTACATGACACAATATACCATACTAATCTGTCGCACAGTCCCTGAACCGCACATTATTTTCCCTACCGCGAACGTGTACCGCGAAGTGTAAACAGAACCTATATAATAGATTATTATATGTTTTCTAGTATAATGCATGAGTCCAATTGAATGCCTCGCCTCTCGTAAACTAACGCTTAGTCTCTGAATACATAGAATTCTGATACAAACCCGTAAATCTCATATATTCAGAACCTGAGGAAATCTAGAATTGATTCACCTAGAGAATTGCTCGCAAATAATTGTTGTTTATTGACTGTGAGATATACTTGACCTCCCCCACCCATCGCCAGGGTAACGGCATGCCGACCTGTGACCTCGAGTTCCGGGACACAATGATTGCTACTATGGGGTCACACATCGAAGCGGTACATCCAGCACCCTCATGTCACGATACCGCTCACAAGGCCACATAAAAATATTCTTGTTTCTCATAACTTTTCCCAAAATACATATGGGTCGGGAGGGCGGATTTAATTTTTACATTTTATTTTCCCTTTATGTCCAAGATCTGGAAGTTAAAATAGGGACAACCGCACACTCAAACATCTTAAATAAATCATAACAAGACACACCATCAAATGTTTAGGTATAATTATGAATAACAAAGCTCTGATTTACTCTAGTTTAGCTTGGGTGTAAAGACAAGTCCCAAATATCTATAAAAAGATACCTCTTCAATTTGTTCACCTTGAAAATACAATTTATCATAATTACGCAGTAGCCCACCATTTCGATAAAAACATAATTTTAGTCTTATGAGTTATTAACATCCATACCAGTTAAATTACAAAACGTTTTCTGAAGCTGTTGTGCAGAGTACGCAATAGTGGAAACATCATCAGCAAACATTAAAGCAAATACATTGTCAAAAACAGGACATATACTTCCCATCAAAAGTGTAGACTCACTAGAGTAAATATAGCCACTTACTTCAGGCAACTGTCCTAAACTAAATTTTGCAAACTATTCCATACTGTTTAAAGGTACTGTTTACACATGAACTGATGTATTGTAAAACAAATCGTAACGTTGAAAAGATCATTGTCATGAGTTTAATAAATTATATAAATCAGTGAAAATTGGCAAATTCTTGACACAACTTTACACCAAAACGCAGGTGTTCACATGCACGATATTTGCACATGCTTTTCAGGAATTTGATGCATGATCCACGCGCAATTCATGTGCATAAAGTTTGCAGTTGGTTCCCCCAAATTAGTGGAGAAATCAATCTTCGATGTAACCATATATATATATACATAACATATAGTGAGTGTTTTAAGTGAGTCTATATAGACACCCTGACCACCGTGAGTTTCCATAGTCTGAATCAACTTATTAATAAAGATGATGAATATCTGCGGACTTAAAATACAACCCTGGCGTGTGCTAATCTGGCAAGAGAAATAACCTGACAAACCTTTCTTTGTCCTAAGCAAGCAGTAAGTTTAGAATGTATAGATATAATAATGTAGGAATTTACGTTTAAATACCAACATCACTAAGACTACATGTATCTACTCAGACTTTTGAAAAGGATATCATGCTTTATTGAACCAAAGGCTTTAGAGAAATCTATAATTATACAGTACAATCTTCCCTTTTTCTTATACTATTAAGATTAGTATATTTATGTATAATAAAAATATGTTATCTATGGTTGAACAATTGGCTCTAAAGACAGCCTGTACTTCTCAATAATATTATTGGTGTCACTCCATTTTTGAAGTCTAGAATTTAAAACTGAGGGGAAAGTTTACATAAATATTGATCAATGAGATACCACATTAATTATTTGGACTATCTCTATCACCCGACTTAAAAAGAGAGCATACAATATACAATACTCTTACCCCATTCTAAAGAAAATACACCTCTGTGAAAAAATGTATTAAAAAAAATGACAGCACTGAAGCAATATGTAAGTTAGTAGACTTAATAGATTCTGCAGCAATACCATCTGGACCAGGAGATTTGTTTCTACCCAACTTATCAATATGAAAAATAATTTCCTGATGAGTAGATAGCATATTTAAATCAGATGTTGATCTATGTCCTGTAAACTACCAGATTCAATGAGTATATCATCGCCACTTTTATGTGACAATAAACTAGACAAATGCCCAACCCAGGCTTGATCAGATTTATTATCTGATGACACCCCAGACTGTCTTCCTTGCTTAACAAGTTTAAAAAAAGACTTAGGGTAAAACAACTTTCATCTATCTATTTGATACAGCTGTTTCTTCATAGAACACATCCTTTTAAATAATGATCTCAGGTTTCTGAACATTCCAAAGTCTAATTCATGATCTCTATGAGCTCTATAAACAACCAAACTCTGACAATTATTCACGCATGCACGTCGTCATATGAGTGAAATGTTCTCAACCACGACGTTAAACCCAATTTCACCTCACCTCACCTGACAATTATTCACGCATGCACGTCGTCATATGAGTGAAATGTTCTCAACCACGACGTTAAACCCAATTTCACCTCACCTCACCTGACAATTATTCACGCATGCACGTCGTCATATGAGTGAAATGTTCTCAACCACGACGTTAAGCCCAATTTCACCTCCTCTTCACCTGACAATTATGCGTAAAGCATGTAACTTCTTCAAAATCTAAAATTCTCCATATATACTGACGTACATAAGAAAGTACACACCTGGTGTTTTGGGACTATTCCCATTAAAACCATAAATAATTTGCTAGCAATGTTGTAATTGGGTACAATATCTTTGGTGTTTTGGAAACACTTGCACAATGTTTGTGACAAGGCAGAATTAAAACACTTTTTGACTATTAATGATGTTTTAAAGAAAATATTTTACCAAAGAATCAGGTGTGTACTTTCTTTTGAACGACAGTTTATCATACTCCATACTCATGCCGAGCGCAAGGCAGGGACCAACAAGTACCATAATTTAATGTCTTTTGGAATGACGCGGATTGAACCCGCGACCTTCCGCTCTCCGGACGGACGCTCTAACCACTACACCACCGAGGCGGCTGATATAGTCCAGAACGTCCTTAGTTATGGCATTGAAGTCACCAATAAGAAATAACTCCTTAGATGGGCGATCAAACATAATAATATTCATATAATGTTCTAATATTGACATACTATCATCATCAGTGTTGTCATAGATGGGCGATCATTCAGGTGACAAATATGGGAAAACCAGCCCGGTATCAAAGTTCCAACCGAAACGTGTAGTCTTGAAAAGCAGAACTACATTGTTTTCAAAAGTATTATACAGTCTATGTATGTATGTGTACTTAATGTATCATAAAGCTCTTGTGCAAACATTTGAATTGGATACACTTTCGATATGTTGAAGGTGTACCTGGTGGTGTGTGTGGTCCTGTGCATAGAGCTCAGGTCACAAAGCAATGTTGGGCGCGGAGAGGTATGGAATCCTAGAAGGGACATTGTCGCTATGTCGCATTGTCGCGTTGTCAAAAACAAGTAAAGTGAGGCAAAATAAACCAAAACGCGACAATGCGACAACGCGACATTTTGATGAAATGTCGCGTTGTCGCATTGTCGCGCGTCGCGCTTTGTTAAAATATTGACTATAGTATGTATTATAACCACAGGGGTTCGAATCACTGTTTGGCCTCTCTTCGATAAACATCGACAGTTTCCGGGGATATTTTAATGACTCGTAAATAGAAAACGGCTCAGCCTGGTTCCCAGGGTCTGCTGCCCTAACGCTTCCACACTGAAAAATATGGAATACTGTAAGGGACATTCTCGCGATCTCGCATTCTCGCGATCTCGTCCTTTGGAAACAAGCTAAAATGCCAAAAGTGCGAGAATGCGAGATCGCGAGAACGCGAGATTTTAACCAAAATCTCGCGTTCTCGCGATCTCGCATTCTCGCACTTTTGGCATTTTTAGCTTGTTTCCAAAGGACGAGATCGCGAGAATGCGAGATCGCGAGAATGTCCCTTACAGTATTCCATAGAAAAAGCCATTTATTATCTAATTCTTTTTTTATGTATTATGAGGAAATAATTGATAAAGTTCAAACCATTGTTTTTTAACTGCGGGTGTGCTTGTAAAATTATCGGCTCTCAGTAACATAATACAGAAAAATATATTCCTTATCTTGAGTTACTTTGGTACATATAATTTGTAATAAAATTAAACAGATCCATCCATGTACACACTTTTTTTCGAAGAATGTTGTCAGAATCGGTTTGTAAAACAACATGAAAAGGTTTTACCAATATTATTCAGAAATGTTTATGATTAAAATAAACATGGGGAATCAAATGATCTGTACAGAAAACACACACAATTACTATGCTGAATACAATGAATTTGACCCACTATTTTACTAAAAAGAATATATAAAAATACGTATACAGTATGATCAGTATGCTAATACAATACCATAAAATTACATACATTGCCTTAAAAGTACATATATTTGAAGATTAACATTTAATACAGATGTACATTGCGCTATTTGAGCTTTTTACCACTGAAACTTGTCCTGAGTACTGTAGTTTTTATGGCTTGAAGCCAGTATCAGTGTATACATTTGGTATACAAGTATACTCTCCCAAAAAAGAAACGCATATAGGAATTTCAACTGTATTTTTATGTTTATTTTGAAACATCTTGTAGGCTTTATGAGTAAATGAAATATAGCGAAATTGCACACTGGGAATGCAGACTTATCCGTCTTTGGCACCAACTCGAGGAAAGTCAGTTTGAGTGTTACATGGAGACGTGTGGTGGCGCTGAAGTCAATACCTCGTGTGACCACCGTGGGCATCCAGAACTGCACGGCATCGCCTCGGCATCGAACGAATAAGTCTCAGAATCTCGTGTTGCCCAATCGCAGCCCACTCTGCCTGTAGTGCTTGTGCGAGTTGCTGAAGTGTCTGGGGCTGAGGGTTACGGCGTCGCTACCGTCTGTCCTGGGCATCCCACAGATGTTCGATCGGGTTTAAATCCGGTGATCTTGTCGGCCGAATCTGTCCACCTGGGGAACGCAAGCGTGGGCGAAACGTTCACGTCGACGTCTGTACACCCGCATTCTTCCATCACGTCGTTCGAATAGAAATCGTGATTCATCACTGAACCAGATTCTACGCCAATTCGGTAGGTTCCAGGCCTGAACGTTGGTGCACCATTGAACTCGATGTCGACGATGTTGTTGTCGAAGCACAGGGCCAAAATTAGGTCTTCTGGCACGTACATCAGCCTCTCTCAACATGTTCCTGACAGTCTGTGGAGAAAGCCTCCTCAATCCGGGTATTTGTGGAGCGGTACTGGTCGCCGTAGCTGTTTGATGACGCAGGTGATGTACCCGGATGTAGCGATCCTGCGCCGCAGTGGTCGCTCGAGGTCGCCCACTACGAGGGGCATCTGCTACCGCATTCTGCCGGCGATATCTCTCCCAAAGCCGTGAAATGGTGCTTTGGTGAACATTCATGCGTCGGGCAACTGCACGTTGAGACGCCAGCTTCAAGCAAACCAATGGCGATATGACGGTTGGCTTCACTTAGACGTGGCATTTTGCGTTCGTCAACAATATTCCAAATACAGTGAATAATCCACAGGCAACGATCAACCTTTTATACCAATCATTGAGACTATCTGATCCCCAACTTTCACGTGCATTGCATGTGAATTGTGTATTCTGTGACACTACACGCCGAAATCATGCTGTTAAATACGGTTATTTTACGGATGGTGCGTTTTGTTGTGATGTTTCAAAACATAAACACCATAGGACTCATAAACAGAGCAAACCTTTTGTAAAATGAATCACGTTTTCATTCATTGCTACATGAAATTGCTATTTTCACGATGCGTTTCTTTTTTGGGAGAGTATATATTGATTATTTTGAGCATGATAACCCTGGTGATATTAGAATAGATCTGATACATGTTAATACTCATATAATTTGATATCAGCAATTACTCAGCAGTTAACAAGTTTGATTAAATGCTACAATGGAGTCTTTTTGCGTTACTTTATTATATTTTTAGGGATGTGCATACAAACATATTTCAACACATAATCAGTGATTTTACATTGAAGAGAATGACAATTTTGGAGAATGACAGTGCTCTGAATTTGTTAGCCAGTTCACTATTGATATTTGTTTTAAATTGAAATTGTATGGTTTGTATCTAGAAATCTGGGTATTGTGTTAACATCTATCCTTATTTGGACTAAAGCACTAACTACTCTTGGTGTAGAGATTGAAAAGGCTATTATGACATTGTACAGATATTAAAAGAAAGTTGGAAATATACCATGTCCAGATTTATTTAAGATATTTAGGGCTCCTTGCAGGCAGGAGACCTATTGTAATCGTTAATGTTTTTATTATTATTATTATTTATTATTCCGCCGTATTTTGTACCAGCCCTACAAAGAGCACCAGTGGACAGAATCGCTTGAGAAAGGTCACCTAGATGCCCATCGAGGCGTAGATATTCCCCATTAAAATCACAATGCTCTAGGCCCAATAGCAAAGGGCAGATAATTCAAAATAATGTTAAAAATTCAATTTCAAAAGCAAGTATGTGCAAAACTACTGATCTAATAAGTGCCAAAGTTCAAAATGCCTACAATTTTGCTTGGACGGGTCAAGTCGCTAAAATGTACCGTTTGGCAGTTATATTTGTTTAACTGATGTCCAGTACGATTGTGCAAATTCTGCACAAAAAAGTGCCAGGTTGCCGTTCCACTAACCGATCTTACCTAAGGATTAATCTTAGCAAGTTACGCCAATTTTACAATCGTCTTAGCTAAAAGTTACACCCGTTCCACTACCCGATCTTAGGCCGATCGTAGCCGGTCCCGATCTTACGATCCGATCCAAGCTTAGATCGAGACTCTTTCGTGCGAGAGATAGAGGAATGCGAGGCACGAGTTATCTCCCTCTAGCAAATGATGGAAGTAGGTTACGAACCAACTGAGTGAGTGAGTGAGTTTAGATTTACGCCGCACTCAGCAATAGTCCAGCTATATGGCGGCGGTCTGTAAATAATCGAGTCTGGACCAGACAATCCAGTGATCAACAGCATGAGCATCGATCTGCGCAATTGGGAACCGATGACATGTGTCAACCAAGTCAGCGAGCCTGACCACCCGATCCCGTTAGTGGCCTCTTACGACAAGCATGGGTTATTGAAGTTCAGTATTCTAACCCGGGCCTTCATGGGTATTTTTCCAACCAAGTGTAAACGTGGAAAAAAACCTAGAGCAAAATATTAGGGTAGTGAGCACCTTGGTTTCAGGTGCAAGTGCGTGTGAACGCTGGGTATCAGGCATAATATAATAATAATAAATGCATATTTATAGTGCGCCTATTCCACATCCTGGGGCATGCTCAAAGCGCTATGTACAGATAATTTACACGAGAGTATTTACAGCCGAGATTATAAGTAATATACTGAGAACAGGTTTTAAGTCTGGACTTTAAAAATGTCAATTGTGTCAGAGCTTTTAATATGTGCCTGAACCTTGTCAATCAGAATAAACAAGGCGTGACGAGGCATCCTCTATAACGTATGTAGAATCTGTCAGTGGTCTTGAATAACACGCGGCCTGCCTTTAGAATTCCCCACCAAATAAGCGCACATGAAATCAAACATATTTGTATCTTTTTGTTTCAGAACATTGTTCACTTCACGGCTGTCGTTATTCTTAACCATGACGTTGCAATATTGTTGTACAAATGTGTTACACCGACTCGCTCGGTTGTGTTCCCATGACGACAGTGGTCAGACTGGCCTGACATTTGTAAGGCTTCAGTGCAGTGTTTGTTTACATCACAGAAATATACAAATTCATTTCATGGGGGGATTTTAGGGGACGCTCACGGTGAAATGCTCGCTCTTATTTTTCACATAGAATAGGAAAGCCACCATTTTGGTTTCTCTACGATTGATTTTAGCTATCCTAAGTTGGTCATGAGCAACTTAGACTTTGAATCTTAACTTTACGATTGACTTAGGTAAGATTGGTTAGTGGAACGGTACGCCGATCGTAACGTCACGCTAAGATTGGGATTTTAGGGGTTTACGATTGGCATAGGGCTAAGAACGGTTAGTGGAACGGCACCCAGGACGATAGACAAAGTCTTGGTGATTCCAGAACACTAATTGTTTTGACCGTAGACTAAAGAACAACTGAGATACCGACTTTTAAAGAGGGAACTATTTCTTCTCAAGAACTTCTTAAAGGGAACAAGACCCCCCGCGACCCGCTGCATTTCAACGATTCGCTCCCGTGTCAAAAACGTGTTCTGGCTGCGTTTGGGGCGATTTCTAGCCCTCAAATACAATTCAAACACCCGTAACTCTGAAACCAACCGTCCGATTTCGACCAAAATGTACCTGTACAAGTGGGCTATTAGTGTGGATTATAAATAACGATTGCAGTAATGTATCTCCAAAAACAACAGAGGGACAAATGAAGTTATATTTTCCACATTTTAGTTGCTATCTTCATCGGTTCTCTAGAGAACACAATGAAAGTTAGCCATATGTATCTCAAACGTTAGCTGATCAGTTTCTGTTCTTCGGTGCATGTGAAAAGTATCACCGTTTGATACATATCTTCTTCATGATTGTTAGAGGTAATTAAGATAGATGTTTGAACAAAGGGTTCTTCTGTTTTGAGATTCATGATACCCAAGTGATATTTTCTAATCTAAGAAAAAAGGTTTGGTGATGAATTTATCGAAACTTAAAGACCTTCCAGTACTTCCAGTCGAAGAGCATTCGACTAGCAGTGATATGATTCATATTAACTAAAACTATTACTACTTTCATCAGTTATGTGACAGACACAATAGGCTAGATAGAACTAAAGCCAAGGAGCCTACATCGTTGCTTGCAACTATATTTGATGCTATGATTGTTCCTATGGTGTGTTATGGTGCAGAGGTATATGGTACCTCATTCTTATTGAACTATTGAAGATGTTCAGTATAAAATGTATAAATGGTTTCTCAAAACAATGGTATGGTTTGGGGAGAATGTGGCACAGCCCCTCTCCAACTTGTCAACACCACAAGGGCTATTAAGTATTGGTGCAGGCTACTGCATTTGGATGAATGCAGACTGCCAAGGCTACCTAATGGATTACTCTGGCTGTACCACATGGGCTACTCATATTAAAGATATTCTGTTTAGACCTGGATTTGAATATGTGTGGTTAACACAAGATGTGGGAAAAGTGAAGATATATATTCTCCTTTTCAAACCATGATTATTTAACAACCTATAACTATCATAGTGTTGTTCTATCAACAGTTTATCTGATTCCTTCTATTTATATTCCATTGTGTGTCCGTTTCCGATTACATGTAGCTGAATCTGGAGTGGGATGGGTAATGGGGTACATTCAGTTTTATTTTTATCATAGTCAAGTGATTTTACATATCTAGAAAATAACAGGCATAACGCAGATGTTGTAATGCCATGGTCACTGAAGATCATTATGTCTATTCCATCACCATGATCAACCTCATGCAAAATGGAAGAATAGAAATGGATGTTATTTTGAAATGATATATGCAAAATGAGTAAAAATAATAAATATATTCTTCTTCACATACATTGTCAAAAATAAATGGTTGAATTAATCAGTTATGTGTTACACATGTATTAGATCTATTTATTATTGATTACATAATGTGGTAAACAAGAATTTTCGAGTTACTATTACTGGGTGTTCAGTTTATTTCCAGCATACAACAGGAGAAAATGGGACCAAATCATCGAATTATACATCATCAACTATGTTAAAATAAAGATGCTAACTATATTCAATCAATGTGGTCGTTTAGAACCATGTTTTATGTGTACGATTTTGACACAATAGCGAGCTGGCAGGAAATATCAACGCACATGTCGGTGTTGAAAATGGGGTCTTTGTTATTGTAACGATTTTCGTGTCTCGAACCTGCATAAATAACGTTTTCGTACACGGAATGATTTACGGAAACTGTCGATGTTTACCGAAGAGAGGCCAGACATTTGTTCAAAGCAGAGGGTAGTGCTAATGCGAGGGTCAGTGTTCAAATATCAAAAGCGGGTAGACAAATTGAATACAATGAGCAGAAAGCTCAAAACAATGTTTTGTGAAAAACGTAAGTTTTGATTGAACCGCACGTTAAAATAGTCGGCTGTCCGGTTTTCGATAAGGTTTTGCGCATCGCGAGTGTCACCCTTTGAGTATTCTATGTAATGAGTGTAGCGATAGAATTTTCTTAAAAATTCATTTCTTCACCGATCTCGTTCAAATTTGAAATATAGGTTAATCATAACATAAAAAAAAACAATATACGATTGCAAAAGTCTAGATTTTTATTTGTATTGTCCAAACAGTGATTCGAACTCCTGTGGTTATATAATGCATATACTATAATCAATATTTTAACAAAGCGCGACACGCGACAATGCGACAACGCGACATTTTGATGAAATGTCGCGTTGTCGCATTGTCGCGTGTCGCTTTTAGTCAAATACATTATAATACATACTATACTCAATATTTTAACAAAACGATTACGACGACGACGCGACAACGCGACATTTCATCAAAATGTCGCGTTGTCGCATTGTCGCGTCGCGTGTCGCGTTTTAGTCAAATACGTTATAATACATACTATGCTCAATATTTTAACAAAGCGCGACACGCGACAACGCGACATTTCATCAAAATGTCGCGTTTTATTAGTTACCGCGGAATTTCAAAACTATTACAAGGATGATTATGTTTAGATGTTTTTAAAGGGCTAAGATACACAGGGATCGAACTCAGAGTAATTATAAATGTGGCCGTGAAGTCTGTGGGTTAAGAGTTCTTGGTTAATGGAATGGATGTGTTGAAACTGGCCATTTTGCTGAAAATTATTATGATTGAGTAGGTGTATGTTTGAAACGATACAAGTACAAGTGTATCGCTTGGTATATTATTATTATTATAAATAATATAGGATTCAAATAGATTTGAAAAACAGACATCACAACACATTATTGTAATGAAATATCTTGCTAATTTACCAAATTCCCTAAACCTTAAGTGAGTGAGTGAGTGAGGAGTGAAAGTGGAGTGTAGTGGAGCGGAGTGTAGCGGAGCGGAGAGGAGAGGAGAGGAGAGGGGAGGAGAGGAGCGTAGAGGAGAGGAGAGGAGTGGAGCGGAGAGGAGAGGAGTTGAGAGGAGAGGAGAGGAGAGGTGCGGAGAGGAGAGGAGAGGAGCGGAGAGGAGAGGTGCGGAGAGGAGAGGAGCGGGATGGAGAAGAGCGGAGCGGAGCGCAGTGGAGTGGAGCGGAGCGCAGTGGAGTGGAGCGGAGCGGAGTGAGAGAGGGAGGATTGCTTTCTGCCACTCCAAAGGGTACACAACTCTGCTAAGCGATTTCATCGTTTCTAATATCATAATGATAACAGTCCATTTGTATGGCGTTTTCCCAAGAAGAATATCACGTTCAAAGCCGACCTAAACTGTCTTTGAGGTGCTGGATGGTTAAGTGATATTACCATCTCATTCTACCTGGTATCCATCCACTGCTGGTTGAACAGAGGCAGATGTCGGACAAATTCATCAGCGTCGGACAGGACTGTACCAAGAAACTCTGTCAGGAGCCACACTGTCGAACATAGTGACCCATTGGAGGACTTCACCTGATGTTTATGCCGATGTGGCCTGAATTTTAACAATATTTGAGTTTTTTCACAACCTGTGAGCTTGATATAGGTGAAATGTTCAAAGTGATGAATGTGTATGGTGCTGGGATTCGAACCTATGATCATAGTTATCTAGTGTGACTAAGAGACACAACCCTGCATAGCAAATTGCCTCGCCTTGAATGACAGAGCCACCGTGTGCCGTCATTACAATGAATAGTAGCGCTAATAATTTGTCTGGCTGCTAAAACACACTTGATTGGCTAAACACAGTTACAAAATATAAAATAATAAAGCAACAATGAAAGATTTCCATTAAGTTCAAGAAAAGCAGCCCCCATTGCCATTACGAGCACTACTTCATTGTAAAAAGCATTGGAGGCAAGAAAAGACCAGTGAAGTCTGAAATAGAGTATACCATTGTCTGCGCATGCGTAGACTAATTGACTTTCTACACATGCACACCGGTAATCGAAAAGGACGAAAACGCGACACGCGACAATGCGACATATTTTAACAAAGCGCGACGCGACAATGCGACAACGCGACATTTCATCAAAATGTCGCGTTGTCGCATTGTCGCGTGTCGCGTTTTAGTAAATTTTAGGCTGTTTTACACATCTTACATAGGGCGACGCGCGACAAAGCGACATATTTTGACCTTGAAAATTGTCGCTATGTCGCGTGTCGCCCTTTGGAGGAATGAAAAATATATTATTCAAAACGCGACACGCGACATCGCGACAATGCGTCAAATGGGCGAAATGTCGCGATGTCGCGATGTCGCGTGTCGCGTTTTGTTTAATTTTGCTTGTATTTGAGAGGGCGACAACGCGACAATGTCCCTTCCAGGATTCCATACGCATGTGATACATGTGGTCTCATCTTAGGCAAATGAGTTTAGAAAGTGGGTACCCGGTAGATAAGTCATGTGACTAATAACATAGCGCCTCACTGGCAGGTGGGGTTATCCAGGGTTATAATAGTCAGCCTAGTGAATGGAGTCGAGCGCATTATATGCACTTATTGTTATTATTTTACCTTTGATTAATTGAACTAGTCTGTCTTACAGTCCCCGAACCACATTATTCCCTAAAACTCTAAATGAAGCAATTCTAGATGAAATTTTCCTGACGTTCAGAATGTCCCATCTCACTGGGACTCCCTGTAAATTTGAGAGGAATTAATTGTTTGATATCTTCAACTGAATTCAAGATATCTCTATTTTCATTCAAGATATCTTTAAAACAATTTAAGATAATATGAGTATTTCTTAATAAATGTGAAAATGGATTGCAATAAATTAGTCCCGCATTGAAGTAAAAGGTAAAAGACGCGTTTGTTTGTTTGTATATTTGTTGTTTTACGCCGCACTCAGCAATATTCCAGCTATATGGCGGCGGGCTGTAAATAAATGATAATTAAATAACTAGAAAAGACAATCCAGTGATTAACAACATGAGCATTGGTCTACGCAACTGCGATTGCCCATTTTTTTTACAAATCCACTGTGCAAGAAAACATTGATTTATCAATGAACGTGTAATCGGTTAATCCTTTGATCGATGTTGTTTTTTCTCAGCTCAGTTGCCCATGTTTCTCTTGATGCACTGCTACGTGTTAAATAGCACGTAATACATTCACCATATCAGACCTGGATCTATAACCTAATCTAACATTGAACTATTATCCCAGACACGGAAGAAATATTGATTTCTCAGAGGGGGTACATGTATTCGCAGGGGGGATTTTGGAATTTGACGCTTAATCGGCACTTGAGTTTAAGGGAATATAATTGCGGGTCACATATAGACTAACGACTAGTCTCTGAATATTTTACAATATATTTTACAGAAACAAACAGTTCCTTAGTATCATCCTGTAATCTTATTGAAATGTGTCAGCAAAATTAGGAAATCCTATATTCATTGATAACAAATCTTACGTGCGCTTTAATTATTCAATAACAAATGATTTGTATTTTGGGCCAGTGGCCTTTATATTGATT
Organism: Haliotis rubra; assembly: GCF_003918875.1. Classification (NCBI taxonomy): domain Eukaryota; kingdom Metazoa; phylum Mollusca; class Gastropoda; order Lepetellida; family Haliotidae; genus Haliotis; species Haliotis rubra. Next base: position 201,042 of record NW_025765155.1, on the reverse strand, counting down.
AAAACTGTCTGTCTGTCTAAATTAACAAAATAATAATGATTAGGAGTTCAGAGACCTTCTTCATGTTCAAGAACAGTGGTAATCTAGACTCGCCACATATTCTAGACTTATGTGGGCTGTATTGTTTCAGTGCCTGTATATCACAGACTAGGCCGCATAGTGTGCGAGTAATAGTTGTGTTTTTCATTAACCTGTGCCAAACTGAAAAATAGACAAACTGTCTGGATACGTAACGCGCCTGAATCATCAGTACTACCGGAACAATCACAATCTCTAGAAGTACCAGTACTAGTACTACAGCTTCAACTATTACAGCAATTCATTGATCGTGCTGTCATATCAGTGAATATCCTGGTTAGAATTAGTCTTCAGCAACCCATGCTTTAGGTAAGAGGCAACAAACGTGATCGGGTGGTCAGGCTCGCTGACTTGGTTGACACGTGTCTTCATATCCCAATTGCGTAGATCGATGCTCATGCTATTGATCACTGGATTGTGTGGTCCAGACTCGATTATTTACAGACCTCCGCCATATAGCTGGAATATTGATGAGTGAGGTGAGGTGAGGTGAAATTGGGTTTATCGTCGTGCTTGAGAATATTTCGCTCATATGACGACGTAATATTGATGAGTGCAGCCTAAACCCAAACACACTCACTCACATTGAAGTCGACTGTGACATGAGTTCACCCTGAAATGAGTGAAATGGGCTGGACGCCAGTATTGCACAAGAAAGGTCGGGTCATGGGCAATCCTCTCCCGCTCTTTCTGCCTATCAACCCGCTTGAGAGTTTGTTTTGTCAATGTTGTCAATGACAACCACCCCATTACCGCCCTTTGAGCACACTGAACCCATGCTGAGGCAAAGGTTTGAGTGCACTTGAGTCTCTACTCGCCGAACATACAAGGATTTCTTTTCCAAAATATAGAGTACACGATATATACCCATTGAATTATTGCCATGCTGTGTAGGAACCACTTAGCCAAGCGAAAAGATGAAAAATGTATTTCGCGGCATACTATGTACACATACCGGCACAGTGTATTCCAATTAGGGGGCGGTGGGGTAGCCTAATGGTTAAAGCGTTGGCTCGTCACGCCGAAGACCCGGGTTCGATTCCCCACATGGGTACAATGTGTGAAGCCCATTTCTGGTGTCCCCGCCGTGATGTTGCTGGAATATTGCTAAAAGCGGCGTAAAACCAAACTCAGTCAGTCAGTATTCCAATTGATATCTGGTGGTGAAAGAGAGGTATTTTATCACACAGCAATAGCTTGCGGTGAAGGTATTAGTTAGTAAATTATTTAGAGTATTTAGAGCTTAAATCGGATGATAAACCATTTCACAATGTTTGCACATACCTAGTGGTGTAAAGCAAGGTTCTGTTTCTAGTCCTATCATTTTCCTGGGGCGGTGGGGTAGCCCAGTGGTTAAAGCGTTTGCTCGTCACGCTGAAGACCCGGGTTCGATTCCCCACATGGGTACAATGTGTGAAGCCCATTTCTGGTGTCCCCCGCCGTGATATTGCTGGAATGTTGCTAAAAACGGCGTTAAACCATACTCACTCACTGACAATCATTTGTCTTGATTGTCCCACAACTAGAACGTTTAGTACAAACCCCTGATGTAAGATGCATGTCTGTTACTTCTGTTGATGATTTATGACTGCTTGATGCTATTGTTGCATTTATTGATTTTTTTATTTGATGCCGCACTCAGCAATATTCCAGCTGTATGGAGGCGGGATGGAATTAATCGAGTCTTGACAAGTCAATCCAGTTATGAACAGATGCCATGGTCATGAATGTATAACTGCAGGCCTAGAAAAAAGCTAACTTAACAGAGTGAAGCATGTTCCAACCAATCCGGACATTCGAGCCGATGGGATACTTATCGGCCATACAAATCAATGGAGACCATATCACCTTCCATGACAATGTGTGCGTGATGACAAACTCTAAAACAGTCTCAATACATTAACGTTATAGGCCAACAACTTAACCGTTAGAGGCATGGTCCAACTGATCCGGACATTGAGCCGTTGGAAACGTATCTGCTGAACAAATCACGGCAGGCATAACGCAGACCATGACAATGTGTGCGTCACGAGGTAAACTCTAAAACAGTCTCAACACATTAACGTTATACGCCCAGTAAATTGCATTTCACTTATGCCGCGGCCTGTCAGTGTGACAAGAAAGTGAATCAGGTAAAAAACGTATAATTTATAGTCTGTTTGCAGTGAAAACGTACCGATGAATTTCACTTTAAAGAAAAAAGTAAATACAATAAAGTGAAATTAAGATTGCGAATCTTCATAACTTTACCTTGCCAATTAAAAATTAAAATCTTAGAATTTTATTCAACTTAGGATAAAGGTTGTTTAACAAACGATCATAGTTTCAAATCGCTATTATTGGTTTGTATTACAAGGGGGTAGGTGCAGTAGTTGGAACAGTGAAACAAATGCACGTGCGGTGCGTGATGAGCGTTAACTTAGACTACCGTAGAAACCAACCCTTCTTGTTCTCCGGGTTTCATTTAATGTGCATACCCCCTTGTAATACAAACCAATAACGGCGATTTAAAACTATGATCGTTTGTTAAACAACTTTTATCCAAAGTTGAATGAAATTCTGTGATTTTAATATTTAATTGGCAAGGTAAAGTTATGAGGATTCGCAATCTTAATTTCACTTTATTTTATTTACTTTTTTGTTTAAAGTGAAATTAATCGGTACGTTTTCACTGCAAACAGACTATAGTGTAACCCACGGGTACATGACTGGCACTGATAAAACAAGGATCGGAACTGGGACAAATGGTGGATTTGAACCAACGATCAGCGTTATTTTTAACATTTGCTTTTTAATGTTTTGCTTGTTTGATGTTTAATACCACACTTAGCAATATTCCATCTATATTGTGGTTGTCTGGACAAGACAATTCAGTGATCATCATCATGAGCCTCTATCTACGCAATTTGGATACGATGACATATCAACCAAGTCAGCGAGCCTGACCACCCGATCTCGTTGGTCGCCTCTTACGACAAGCATGGGTTACTGAAAAATCAATTCTCACCCTGATCTTCATAGTTAACTACAGTTGTAGGTTCACACAAACAACGACGATTTAAAAACTGTTGTACTGATTTTGGTTATAACTTCAACTTTAAGGGGCACTGATCCAGAGCGAATAATGTTCCCCGCCAACAGTTACGTCAGGTGGTCAGCACCTGCTCCCACGACTTTGTTCAATGTTTTAATATGTATCAATATGCTGTATGTTCCCTGTGTCACTATATGTGAGAATAAATTTTCTGTTCTGTTCCGATGGACACGGGGACTGGGCAGCTGTCCACCTTGGCAGAAATTCTTCAACCTAAACAGTTTGACAATGAGAACGGTGGATGCCCATCAGATGGCGTCATCTGAACATATCCCCGGTAGTTCTTGTCTAATTGTAATTATATATCTCACCTTTTTCGGATTTTCGGATGATGGTATGATGAGTGTTCCAATCTGATAATATTTCTGTGTGTGTTTTTTTACCTCGATATTTAATAATGTCATGTAATAATGTGATGTACATTGACTTGTGATATTAAAAACACACATTTGATTCATTTGAAACCGTAAACTAAATCAAACCCACTTTGCCAATGAGGGGTGGGGGGTGGGGTGGTTAAACCTTGGGCACATGTCAAACAATAGACATCTGCGTGTCCATTTGGTTCAAATGTCGGCCTGGCGGGACGCCCCCCGCTGGAAGGTTATAGTCACACGTCTTATCCCACCGGGTACCCATTTTCTGCTGGGTGAGCGGATGCAGTTTTGAACAAACTCACTTGCCTAAGATGAGACCACATGTATCACATATGCTTCGTTGTGGGGCAGGACTGAAGTCCTAGAAAATCTCAGAGGTCAAGCCGCCAAACACGTTCACCTATCCAAGGAATCTCTGTGCCCAGCGTTGCTTAACTTCAACTGATTTATGACCTGAGTTCTATGCACAGGACCACACACCACCCCCATATGAGTGTAAGCCCTCTTTGGTGGCTGCTTGAAAGTCCAATGGCCATTTGGTTGACCTTAATAACGCAACCGCTGCGTCACTAGGGTACAATGAAACGCTGACTACAGGCGGAATGTGAACTGTCGATAACGAACAAAACAACCATTTGAATGACTCGCTGTTGGTACACCGGTATGTGTTTGCTTTACGTTATCGTGATATTGATCGGAGGGGTGCCAAGGTACTACTTGCCATGGTGTCAGTGTATTTAACAATCAGTCGTGTTGACTCGTGGTTCTATTCATCGTCACAAACTGTCTGACTACAGGCTAGCTGCATAAAATCTAGGATAATGTTTGTATTCACGAAGCTGTACCGTAATGAAAAAGATCGATCCAATAGTCACGGTTAGACTGACTGACTGAGGTTGGTTTTACGCCGCTTTTAGCAATATTCCAGCAATATCACCGCCTCTTTCATTATATGGGGCGATCGGGTAGCATTGTGGTTAAAGCGTTGGCTCGCCGCGCCGAAAGCCCGGGTTCGATTCCCCACATGCGTGACTCTACTGTTCGTCAAAATGGGTACAATGTGTGAAGCCCATTTCTGGTGTCCCCCGCTGTGATATTGCTGGAATATTGCTGAAAGCGGCATAAAGCCATACTTACTCACTCACTTTCATCATAGAAGGTTAGTGCACACCTATTAACCATATAGCGTGACTCTACTGTTCGTCAAAATCTAAACAATTATGCTTATGCTTATGCAATGTTTATGCTACATTGTTGGCTGGATATTTGGCAAAGGAAAATGTATATCAATTTGGTGTCATGACAATATAATAACAATGTCTCTTATGTTCCGCAGTTAACAAAAGCGACAAATTCTGTTCTACAATCAAAACATATATCTACCAGACTGCACGCTATCAACTTCGCAGGACTGCACAGCTAACACACAGCCATCACACAGCTGCTTGAGGAACGTCGAGGTCGCCTTTTATGAGTTGAACCAAGTGTCCTCGTGGATGTACACAATTGGCTTGTCATTGAATGAGGTTCTTGTGTGTTGCTCGGGTGGGGCACGGCGACCTCGACGTTCCTCAAGCAGCTGTGTGATGGCTGCGTGTTAGCTGTGCATTCCTGCGAAGTTTGTAAAAAAACGTAAAAATCTGTAGACTGAGTTTGTTGATGAGTGCTTCAAGTATGGAAATAAACTGATAAAATATAAACTGTTGTCGTCTGCTCTTTAGGTGTGCTCTCATCCGCATAATCCGGATTATCCTCTTCTTACAACTCGTTGATCCTTCATTGTCCTCGTAATCCTTTATTGATTGGAAAAATTAAACTAGTCTCAGGACGCCGATATTTTTTTCCACTCAACCGTGAAGTTTGGTCGAAAGGTCGGCGTTATGAGCCTGAACCCATTTTACTCCCAACAAAACACGACAAGACATGAACCTATTCTCTTCTTGTACGTGTTGCTTGTAGTATGTCCTAGGATATTTGATTGGTACAAACACCAGATTGGTACAAACACCAGATTGGTACATACACCAGATTGGTACATACACCAGATTGGTACAAACACCAGATTGGTACAAACACCAGATTGGTACATACACCAGATTGGTACATACACCAGATTGGTACATACACCAGATTGGTACAAACACCAGATTGGTACATACACCAGATTGGTACATACACCAGATTGGTACAAACACCAGATTGGTACAAACACCAGACATACACCAGATTGGTACAAACACCAGATTGGTACAAACACCAGATTGGTACATACACCAGATTGGTACAAACACCAGATTGGTACATACACCAGATTGGTACAAACACCAGATTCAGCACAAAACAGCTGTTAACTAAAAACATCAGTACCCACAAATCACCACCATTACTCCCTCTCCACATCCTGACGGACCACACTGTCCACACAGTCAATAATATTAAGTATGTCACATATAACCCAAACGTCTAGAGTGAGTGAGTGAGTGTAGATTTACGCGTTCGTACTGTGTGTGTGCGCGCCTGTGCCTGTGCCTAAAGAATAATCTTTTCTTTTTTCTTTATTGAACGTGTCCTCTGATTATTGCATGAATTTCTGTTTTCACATAAATTGTACTCTAAAAAGGTTCGTTATGACTGAAAGCGCTCGCGTTGTCCATTGTTTGTCTTGACAATGAATTGTCACGATTGTTATAAATAAACGCCAGTCACGCACAGATTGTTTTACCACATTTATAAAGCAACGAATAAATGTACTGTTTCCTTGTCGCCATGTTAACTTTTGAAATATAGTTTCAACCTTTGGGATCGGACTCGTGAATTCCTGTATCAATAACACAGTAGCTGGCTGGTTGGTTGTTGTTTAACGCCGCGCTCAGCAGTATTCCAGCTATATGGCGTCGGTCTGTATATAATCGAGTCTGGACAATCCAGTGATCAAGAACATGAGCATCGATCTACGCAATTGGGATACGATGACATGTGTCAACCAAGTCAGCGAGCTTGACCACCCGAGCCCGTAAGTCGCCTCTTACGACAAGCATGGGTTACTGAAGATCAATTCTAACCCGGATCTTCATGGGTCTCAAACGTCTAGAACTCATGAGTTATGTTGTAGGACAAACAAAGATATCCATTATGCCATTTGTGTGGAATATGTGTAAATAATCATGTCATTTGCATCACGTTCAAACCCCATTGAAACAGTTGAGGCACTGTTACGACGTAAATTGTAATAAAAACGCAAATTGTAATACTTGCAGCAAATTGTAATAAACTTGACGTAAATTGTAATAAAAGCGTAAATAGTAATAAAAATTGACGTAAATTGTAATACGCAAATTGTAATAAAAATTGACGTAAATAGTAATAATTTTCGTTGCGGTAAAATGTAATAAATGTTTACGTAAATTGTAATAACAGTTTTAATCACTCGTAAATACGCGGGTGTTTGTTTTTCGTTGCATTTCATACATCAAATAAGTTTGTTAGGGCGATAACTCAAGAAAGAAATGATGGATTTTGTTCAAATTTGGTACCAAGGTATATTGGCGAGATTCACCGACACAAGTGAAATGGAGTGACCTTGAGATAATTTTCAAGGTCACAGCAAAAATCTAAGGGTTTTGCCAATATAAAGATTTTTAGCGCGATAACCCAAGAATGAATTGACAAATATTAGCTAAATGACGAAAATAATATTCGTCCTGATATATAATCGATATAAACTTTCCTCTGTATCATGTCTTTTCGCAAATATCTTTTGAGGTTTTGATATGTATACATATAAAGTGGGGATGGGGTAGGGGTGGGTTTCTAACGGGTATATCTAACGCACTTGCATGCATGTAGAGTCGGAGAGGTGGGTGGGTGTTCTAACGGGTATAACTACGAGGGACGTTCAAATAGTAGTCAGCCTCACCTAGAATATGATACAAATGCAGCTGTTTTTATGTTTTATTTTTCTACATATTATCTGTCAGCCTAAAGCAAATTGGTTTTGCTATGTTGCAGCCTCACGATCCCCATTTTGTGAGACTTTGTATCTTGGCTTGGTACTCCCCAAAAACGTAAAATCTGCAATAAAATGCATCACAAACTTCAGGAAACAAAATATGCTATGTTTGAGATTGGTAGAAGTTGGCTAGAATCAAACTTAGATATTAAACTGCACAAAAATGCAATTTGAAACTACAATCGCTTGTTCAAATGACTCCCCATTCTGTTTACTAAAAGAACTCGAGAACGAAAAATGATGGATTTTGTTCAAATTTGGTACCAAGGTTTATTGACTGGAGATTGGAGATTTACCGACACCACTTGAATTTAGTGACCTTGAGGTCATTTTAAAGGTCACAGCGAAGGTGTAACAGTTTTGCGCATGCCAAGCTTAGTAGCCGCGAACTTAGGAAAGTATTAATAGATTTCGATCCAATTTTATATCACGGTGTATTGGCGGGATTCCCCCAACACCAATTGATTGGGAAACTTGTGCTCATTTTAAGTTCACAGTGAAAAGTGTTTTGCACATGTCTAACTTTTTAGTGCGAAAATACAAGACAGAATTAATATGTTTTGCTTAATGTAGTACCAAGATGCGTTGGGAGTATCGTCTAACGCCAGTCGAATTCAGTGACCTTCGGATTATTTTCAAGGTCACAGCGAGTATTCTTGCGATATCTCCAAACCTAATGGATGGAATTTGTTCGCATTTTGTATCAAGGCATCAGATGACAGTTTCGGTAACGTTTACATAATTTTCAGGGTCAGACAGAGGATAATTGCGACATTCAGATATCGACATGTGGCGGGGGTAATAGCTATGTTTGTGACAAACGCTTTGTCATTACTAATTTTCAAATTTTTGTTTGCATATGGTTTCTATAATTTCATGTTAATTCTACCAGCTGTGAAATTATTCGTGACACGTCTTAAAAAAGCCAGGGATTATTTGTGTATGTTTCGAAAATTAAAGTTAATTGTTTTTCATTATGGAGTTATTTTCGATGTTGACGCAAGGACATATTTTACGAGCAATAGCTTTCAATAATTTAATGTTATTTCTATTACATTTTGAAGTTCTTCATAGCATATCCCAAAATAACAGGATATTGTTTGTTTACGCTTTGAAATGTACGTTTTTTCTTCTTCATTTTCGAATTATTTTCAATGTTGACGCAAGGATATATTTGAAGTCAATTTTATGTTTGGATCATATGTGATTTATTATGATTTATGTTTCAATCATACATTCATATATTGCGTTGTCATAGTTTAACCTGGTTCGTATTATTTTCTTCATCATATTACTACATATTATTGTATTTTTATGAGAGGGAATTTTAAGTTACATTTGCTAAGGATATCATAAATCGCTGGCGCCTGGTTATTCCTTGCCACATAGCAGTCAATCTGTCTACTCATTTGTTGTATTTGATTGATGCTTTAATATAAAATGTAGAAATGATACTGAATTGCATCATTTGCTTCAAGGAATCGATCAGATGTGCTCGTTATCAAAGTAAAGTCAAAACTTCTTTCTGTAAGGTATACAGTGGAAGTTGACACCTTAATTGTTATGGGTAGACCAAAGAAATCATTTATTTAGTTTCACCGCTCCAAATACAACAAAGAATTCAACGGGTGGCATTAACCTCAAAGAATGATAATAACAATGCTTATAACATACGAGGGCAAACATATCGGGAATAATTTGTTTTCATGCGATATGCACCGGGTAAAATATCACTTTGTCATGGTGACATGACATCATGAACAATGTTATGACGTCACGTTGCTTCTAAGAAGCCGCCTTCTAAATACAACGATGACGGGGAGCCTGCCTTTGTTGGGAAGTAGATTATCGCGTAATTTCCGCAATTAAAGACTTCGGTAATAAATAGAAAATTATATTCGTGACCATAATATGCTAGGTTAACGACCTAAATATCGGCATATCCCTTCTCTGGTTCCGAAAATACCAAGATTTAGGCAGTTGTGTTGTAAACTGATATTTATCTTCTATAAAGTGGGCTATATTCAAACCATGAGAAATGTCGTCAAATAATGTCTGATGACAGTTACCAACGTCCCAATAGTGTCCATATATTTTAGAAATCTATAACAATAAAGCACAACCTCACTACTTTTTTTGATAAATGACAAAGGATTAATCAACCATATTAAAAGGTTTTCAGGCTTGAAGGACGAAGCTCATTAAAATCTAACATCGGCCAACACTATTGTGATATTTTGTAAATTTCCAGGTAAATCATTGATATATACAAGGAACACAAATTAACCAAGGGCAGATCCTTGAGGAACCCCTGCAGTAACATTTAGTTTTTCATAATGTTCCATTAACAGAGACACACTGTCGTCTATCAGGGCCCGGTTGTTCAAAACTCGGTTATCTTTTAACCAGCCGTTAAGTACATTTAACCGACTCTTACCTAATAACAGAGGGTTATCTTGTTGTTCAAAACTCTGTTAACTTTTAACAGGCTGTTAACGTGACGTTAAGTTAACACACCTAAGGACCGCTGCTAACTTTTCAACAGTGTGGTTAACTCGCAAATGGCGTTCATGGCTAACACTGCTTTCACGATGACAGCTAGAAGTAGTCAATGTGAATGATCCAAACGGTCTATCACTGTGCAGTGCACAGGTAACTATCATGAACTGCACGTGCATTTACCTTTATGACCCAACACTGCCGCTGTTACAGGTCATTGGCTCCCTCCCTCTGCAAGCAGTTTGCGTTCTGCTGTTTATTTTGTTGACAGTTACATAGACAGATTCTTTAATACAAATGCATACAATCGGTGATTTACAATGTGATTAGGTTGTCTGACAAAACATCCACTTGCACAGTTTGAGATCGATTGGGTCATTGGATGAAGAGATATTTACAAAAAAACGGGTCCACATGCATTTCATGCCAAACTATATATAACTATATATATAACTATATATATATATATATATATATATATATATGCGGATATATATATATATATATATATATATATATATATATATATATATATATATATATATATATGTCTGCGGCTCTAAGTCGACCATATCAGATTAATGTCTATTAATATATCGCTCATCTCCTACGTATATACGAGATATTAAGTACTACGTTGGGGATAATTTGTCCTACGTACGAGAAAATATGCCTTACGTAGGAGATATTAAGTCCTACGTAGGAGATAGTGAGACCAAACATTTTTTTCACCGTGGCCCTACTACGCTTCCGTAGTACTAAACCCTAACTTGAAACTCTACATATTACTGTAAGAGACAGTTATCATGAACATAGAACCGTTCATAGAGAACCGTTCTCTGTCAAGTTTGTACAGGAGGTGGTGCGCGTGTAAACGTATGAAGTAATATCCGTTACATGTTCAACACGAATGGCGTTATGAATTAGCTTCACAATATCATCTGCGACTGGATATCTTCGATATTCACTGCGCGATCAAAGGTAACAAGAGTTTTTAAAACTCCCAGCGTTGTTGAGTGAGTGACTCAACATAGATTTATGCATAAACACCATACAGGGCATTGATAAGATTCATGTTCCCAAAGGAAAGACCAGCACGAACAAACACAGGCGTTCACTACACGCTCTCGCTTTATGAGATATACGACGACAGATGGTTGTTGTCACAACATGTACTCAGTGAGGGTTCAATAGCAAAAAACAGTCAGTAGTTTACGAACTAAATTAAAAAAGCAAGGTTTCTTTTTATCCACTATTATGTATCATTTAGCATGTGTTAAGTTGTGGAAACGCTACACTTCAAAGAGTAAATAAGCACAAGAACTTCCATTTGTTTTCCGTTGTCAGATCACATAATGCCAATGTCATTGCTGGGCGTGGGACGGGAAGTGACTGAAAAGCAAATCAGCTCGGAATAGAAGCTGTGTTTCAAAGACAGCTATTTAACATGAAAGACTAGTATAAATTTTGCAGTAATGACTTGTTAATAACGATCGAAATGGGTTGACCAATATGAATAATCTCTCCATATATGCCTATGAGTATGAAGTCAAGTACATGTAATGCCTTGCAAATGGTATTATTGATAAATATAACTTGACAAACGTTCAGCCATTATGTGGGCTGTGGGGTAGCCAAGTGGCTAAAACGTTCACTCGTCACGCCGAAGACCCGGGTTCGATTCCCCAAATGGTTACTATGTGTGAAGCCCATTTTAGGTGTCCCCCGCCGTGATATTGCTGGAATATTGCTAAAAGGGGGTAAAACTAAACTCACCCACTCACTTCATTATAACCGACACTGTCCATGTATTTCATGCAGCCCCGACTATTTTGCCGTCGCCCATGTCCGTGTATGAACCATACAGAGACACATACAAATTGCATGTTACAATAATGTCAGTAAAAGCTGATATCATCTAAATGCGTTTTCATGCAAGATTAAAGAGTTACAATGCCTTTAAGGAGATATGCAAATAAACAATAAGAAGGAATCTCGTAGCATGCTGTTACTCTGTAATCAACGAGTGAGCGAGTGAGTGTGGTTTGCGCCGCTTTTTGTAATATTCCAGCAATATCTCGGGGGTGGCCTCACACATTATGCAAATATGGGAAATTGAACCCGGATCCACGAGCGAACGCTTTAACCACTAGCCAAGCAAACCGACCCTCCATGATCAACGAGGACACGTGACCAGAACATAATTTGTTAAACATCAAGCACATTCCTATGGTTGTTTTCATATATGGACACAGCAGATAATTTCATATATGTTTTCATTCGGAAAGTGAAGTATGTGTATATATAAAATTTTATTTTCTAGCATTGCCATTGAAAAACATAGTTTTATTACTTCCTTTTTAAAACTGTTTATGAAGAGAGAATACAATGCAACCATTCTGAATAACACATATAAGATTCAGATTTAAGATTCACAAATCGTAATCGAGACGGGAAGCTCTATGAGGACCTTAGGAGAACGCATAACTTGTCAGTTGACACGATTTATCATCAATGAAGATCTTACCGGACCCGAGCAGCGCAAGCTCGAAGGGCCCGCCAACTGGTCTTGTATAAGAAAGTTGAGGCGTCATGGGTGACCAGCGGGGTCATGCATCCTCATAAAGATGGGGGACGGGCCGGCGAGAAAGGTGGCCAACAGCACTTCGATGAAGTGTGCGAGTCTACTAAACTCAAGGTGGTGATTCATCTGAGTCTAGACAAATGAATACTATTACAGTCATGAGATAACTTGTTTGAAATACTCATAATGCCCTTGCACGATCTCATGAACAGTTACTGTCGATAGTCATCATGACTCCATGCTTTACATATATGTTAACATCAGTATAACTGTGCATAAAACTGTGTTGTTTACAGTAACATTGCGCTTTTGCAGAGATTCACATGTGATGTAAATGAACAATTTATATGATTTACATAAATATGATAATATGCGCTCATGAAGTTGTCAATGCCTCCCTTCACGTCTTCAGTCAGTGACACGCACCGCCAGATGTTAACGGTGAACGCGCTGCAAATGTTGTGAAGCACCTGCACGTGAGTGTGTGGGATGCACGAGCAGTGTATCCGTGCTCTACATGCTATGTAACGGTTCTGTCTACTACAGACAGACAACACGTACTTATAATAGATCGTCCATACAAGTAAACTGTGAGCTTCCTCCGATGGTAACGAGTCCCAGTGTACCAACTTGATTTTTATGCATACTATGATTTTGCTTGCTTGGTTCCTCATTTCATTAAAATGCACATACGAATACACATTTGTTTGCATCTCTAACCAGATGTAATCTTGAATACGAGTGGACGTTGCTTAGCATAGCATTGACTTCGTGCAAAATACGTTGTGTAGTACATGTGCAACATATACAGTATTGCAGTATACATATTACAGTAAGGGCTGGACAGAAGGGCAAATAATATCGGTCTGTGACTGTGATACAGACTGGGACAAGGTATGGAAAACCAACAATTTGGACAACAGACCATTGTTTGGGTCTTTTAATTGTAAATATGATTCCAATAGCTTAACCTAGATTTCAATATCCTTCGAATGCACATTTGGTTGAAACTGGAAAATATACATTTATCCCGAGACAAGAACGAATGTTTACATATAATTCAAAAGTATGACTCTCGTCACGATATGGCTGAAATATTGCCGATGTGACGTTAAATATTAACTCACTCACTCACTCAAAAGTATGACAGCACGAGTATCCATTTTGTCTTTTGTCTTCTACCCGTCCCTACTAGACGAACAACTGGTCTCTGAAATGAACATATTTTACAGAAAAAAAGTTCATACTAAAAAGGAGAAATATAATAAAAAGGAGCCCTGAGACATTCTCCTGAATCTGTGGAAATCTAGACTTGCCACATTTTCTAGACTTGCGTGGACTTGGATATTGGCGATGTTTACTTAATTAACTGGCCAACTGGGTTGTTGTTTTAATTAGACATTAAAAGCTCCCGACTGAAGATACTGTACATTTACACTTTGATTGACACCACAATACAAAGGCGTGGATGACAAGTGAGCTGTTTTGTGATTGGTTAATGTACTTTGACAGACAGATGCGGTCACGTTGACTTAAAGTGATTTTGCTTTACGACAATGCTGCAAGTCACAAGTGTGCTTCGCTAACTTTGCGAAATGTGACCAAATACCACGTCTCATATTCAACCGATGGATGCAGGAATAATTCGGACATTCAAGGCATACTACAATAGATCGCTTGTTAGACATTACCTCACCTGTGCTGAGGAAGGACGTGTTCAGACACGTCGGATCAACATGCGGATGTCACTCGGTAAAATTATTGATGTGATGAATTAAGCTTTACATTAAATGCTTATTTGTTTTATCCAGATTCCTTTTGGTTTTGTAATAGTTAGGGAAGCAACTTGGGTCTTGATTCAGTAGTCCGGACTATTCGCAATCCGGACGAATTTACTGAGAAACGCAACCGTCCGGATTACCGAGGCTTCACTGTATTTGCTTCAGGGTCTGTATGACAGACTACGTCCATACATACGCTCAATCACAAGTGTCTCCAGGTCACGGAGAATCATTGGTGTAGGGGCTCGTATTGCAATTCTCGTGCGTTTGCATGTGTTGTTGACGCGGCATGGACGCCTTGTAACATCACTATTTGATTATGATTCACAAACACATGCTCATGATATGGTCGGAATCATGCCACGGATTAGCAGATATTTATCATGAAAACAGGTTTCTATGTAGGTGGCTTGAAACTTGCTTTTACAAAGGCCAATAGATTCGATCACAATACTTTTCGTTTTACAACTTCTTTTCTCTTAACATGCTGACCTCAAAACCGATTTAAATTCTAATCGCTGAATAAACAGTAAGACAATAAATAGTATGCCAAATTATCGCTACCATGACAACCCTGTGATATTTCACCTTATGTAAGAGAGTAATAAATACGATGCTAGGTATGGCAGTACTACTGCAGTTGATAGTGTCTGTCGTAAATTTTAATAAGTTGCTTCAACGCTATCACTAATCACTTGGTATGTATACAATTATATGTGTGATGGAGGAGATCTTGCGTCGCTAGTTTTCTCAATAATCTGAACACATGTATGTAGCGTGAAACCGGCGGATACATATAGAAGAGAGTTTTTGCCCTACCTGTAACAACGATGTCCCTTGTATATAGAAGGGATATGATATGGGGATGAATGGCATGTACTTTTATCTTGGCCCGTTTATGAAGATAAATACTGCTATATTTCACAATAATCTCTCTGGCTATCAGATTGAGGGTTCTTTTTAAACATAACTGGTATTTCAATTATTGTATTTATACAGTAACATTCTTCAAACGTTCTCCACATACGTTCGTCAGATACATCGCGCACTACCCCTTTCTCTTTTGATCTCTCAAACGACTGTTACAAGTTCGGAGAAACGTCTCAAGACTATTCCCTACTATTTTATAACATGCACATTGTACCTAAAATGGGTAGAGCTTCCGTTCGGGGGAATATCAGAAGGACAGCGATACACTTGTCTCCAATGTTGTAGAAGACACTCCACTTACTTAGGAAAACAATAACCCAATGAGATATTGCATTCATGTCGGATTCAATTTTTTCGGCCCCTATCAGATGTGAACTTGAACATGCAAGGTCTGCGTCTATGTCAGACTAAAGGTCTACGAGTTGTTTAGCAGCACTGGGGCGTAATAGTCATATAGGCCTGCTCCAAACAACGGAATCTTTAGAGAAAGACTTCTCCGACGGGTAAAGGTACAGCAATGTAACATTACGAAAAATCTTTTTTTTTCACTATTTTTCATTTCATGTCTCACAGAATATATATTTTGACGGGCGAGAGTTATTAATATCGTTCTAACTTAGTCGAATTAAGTCAAAATGAGCTGAAATTTGTGTCATGGTGCTTATAAACATAGACTCATTCATTTACAACCTCCAAACCATGAATTCTGAGCGAAATTAAACATTTTCGCCCATGGGCCAACATATTTTGCGCCCATGGGCGAGATTTTTTAATATCGCCCTAAGTTAGTCGAATTAAGTCAAAATGAGTTGAATTTTGTGTCATGATGCTTATAAACATACACTCATTCATTTACAACCTCCAAAACATGAATTCTGAGCAAAATTAAACATTCTCGCCCATGGGCCACTGTTCGAGCGAGTTTATATCTAAAGTTTTCGCAATTTAAAAAAAAAAAATTCATCCTTGGCATATATTCAAAAGAACTGCATGTTTAATTTGGTCAAATCACTTGTCAGAAAGTACCCACAGTGCGGAGAGTTTCTGGACTTTTGTGAGTCCAGAATTAAATTGTGACGTGTTAATGACATTTGTTATACTGTTAACACAGCGATGGCTAACAGGTGGCAAAGTCTTGCCGCCATCAGTAACATTTGAAACAGATACAAAATATTCATTTAATGTTTGAGCTTTATCCAAATCTGTAAAACTGAAGGTATCCCAGAATCATCAGTGACAAGAAGGGGAGTGGGCCCCGATGAAGTACTAACCACCTGATTGAGTAGACTGAGGTGATAAATAGTTATCAAAATTAGAATAAAAGTTTCCCTTGGCTATTCTTTTCAGATTATTTACTTTATTCCTTTGCTTTTTTTGTATTTAAATAGCTCAGAAGTATTCAGAGATCGAAATGCTTTTTTCCTTAGACGTTCTCATTTCTTTTAAGTATGCTACGAGGGGCGTTGAAAAAGTAGTCAAACTAACTATATTCTCGATGTCCAATGTTTGAAAAGAAGCTTCCATTTTATTTTGAAGGAATCATTAGCAAAGTCATATCCAAAATTTCATATGGGTAATGTGGTTAACGAGATATTAGTCATCACATCATTGGGGTATTATGTTTCTTGCAAATTTGCAGAAAATGGAAAACGATCTCCCATTTGGTAGGAGGAGGCATTTGAACAAGCGATTGTAGTTTCAAATTGCCTTTTTGTGCAGTTTAATATCTAAGTTTGATTCTAGCCGACCTCTACCAATCTCAAACATACAAAAATGTTTCTTGCATATTTTGTTTCCTGAAGTTTAATTTGTGATGCATTTCATTGCTAGTCAGCTAGGCTATTCCATTTTTCCGAACCACAACATACGGAGACAGATCATTTAGCAGACCGGGTGCTGTACTCTGGAATTGATTACCTGAAAATGTCAGAAAATCGGAAAATACCAACAGTTTCCGATCTTGTCGCAAAACCATCCTCTTCAAACCAGCATTCGACTAAGCGCACATGGGCAGGACTCTGGATATGTAGCGCTATACAAATGTCTAATTTGATTTGATTTGATTTGATATACCCGTTAGAAACCCACCTCCACCCCACCCCACTTTATATTTATACATATCAAAACCTCAAAAGATATTTGCGAAAAGACATGATACAGAGGACAGTCAGAGATTTTATATCGATTATATATCAGGACGAATATCATTTTCGTCATTTGGCTAACATTTGTCAATTCTTTCTTGGGTTATCTATCGCGCTAACAATCTTTATGTTGGCAAAACCCTCAGATTTTTGCTGTGACCTTGAAAATTATCTCAAGGTCACTCCATTTCACTTGTGTCGGTGAATCTCGCCAATATACCTTGGTACCAAGTTTGAACAAAATCCATCATTTCTTTCTTGAGTTATCGCCCTAACAAGCTTATTTGATGTATGAAATGCAACGAAAAACAAACACCTGCGTATTTACGAGTGATTAAAACTGTTATTACAATTTACGTAAATATTTATTACATTTTACCGCAACGAAAATTATTACTATTTACGTCAATTTTTATTACAATTTGCGTATTACAATTTACGTCAATTTTTATTACAATTTACGTTTTTATTACAATTTACGTCAAGTTTATTACAATTTGCTGCAAGTATTACAATTTGCGTTTTTATTACAATTTACGTCGTAACAGGCACCTTGGTTTCTATTTCTAATTTCAGATCTGCATGAAACTATCCATATAAAATGTATTCAATCCGTTATGAATACTCGGATATACTTCATGTTATGACCACACTTTCCAAATATTTGAATACATTGAAATGAATTATTTCATGCAGCGACAGAGACCGACCTGTAATATTCTGTATTATGTTTAAGGCACTTACAGTGACAATGCCTGATGTTTGTGAAACTCGTTATGTTTAAAAAATAATCAATATGATATATATTTTGCTATTCATATATAACATAAAATGTCTACATAGCCACAACATTCTTAATTTAGTTCTTACTCATAATTCACTTTTCCATTTCTGTTGGATATATTAAAGGCACAATGTCATACCACACAAATGCATTTCTATCAATAATACTATCAGCCCTCAGGGAGAGCTACCATATAATTTATTCCAAAAACATTTACGTAATTAGATTACAATATTAAACTAAAATGTTCGAATGCATTAATGTAACGTTGCATTAAATCGACTCTCGCGCCCTCTGTCGGTCGGACATTATTTGAAGCGAACAATATAGAGTTATGTCCCTTATGTCCCAATAACTCCTTTGGAGACAGAACTCGGTTCTAGACAAAATGGCGCTAATGTCTGGCGCGAAAACATACGCGCAACTAGTTCGCAAAACACCGACAACCCCGCCTGCGACAGTTTTCGTTGTACAGAGCAATTGTATGCATTCCATATATGGCAAGTATTCTCTGTTTGGAAGCTGTTTGCCTCGATTTTCAAGTTTTGATTTCAGGCAAGTCGTAAGGGATAATACGTCTTTTATTGCATGAATAGGAAGCTAAAGTGAGTGCCTATACCCCAATATAATATGATATAAGCCACAGTATTGTCGAAAATATGTGAAATTGTGCCTTTAATACTCTGTCGAATGTTGCTGATCTTAACGCGGATGTGTAAATTGTGGCCCACTCTTTTCATTAGTGTATACCCGGTTGTGTGCACTCGTGCGTACGTGAATTAATGCAATAAAACTGTGGCGTTAATTTAGGTAAAGTGAATCATGATTTCTGGAAAAATGTTAATATATTTTTTCTTAAATATTTCAGTCAAGTTTACAAGGATGATTCAAAACAAGGAGGGGTTAAAGTCACATGCAAACATCATACTCCTTAAAATATAATTCAAATTAAGGGGTTGTATGGACATAAACTATTTCTTTGGACAATGCGTCACACACGCGTTATAGTGAAGCATCATGGTCACACACGCGTTATAGTGAAGCTTCATGGTCACACACGCGTTATAGTGAAGCATTATGGTAGCCTTGCTAAATTCTATAAAATCAAGGAGTTATTCAATGTCATATAAACATCTTCATCAGCTTACAGTACAAGCAATATATAAACATAACCATAACCCATCAAAAGTTAAACTCACTTAAAGCACTCACTATATGTTTTATAGAATTATATTACATCGAAGATGAATTTCTCCACTAACTTGGGGGAACCAACTGGAAACTTGTGCAGATGAATTGCGAGAGGAGCACGAGGATCATTGCTGAAAAGCATTTGCAAATAACGTGAATGTAAACAGCTGCGTTTTGTTTCATCATTTATTGAACTCATGACAATAATCTTTTCAACGTTACGAATTTGTTTTACAATACATCAGTTCATGTGTAAACAGTACCCTTAAACAGTATGTAATATTTTGCAAAATCTAGTTTAGAACAGTTGACTGAAGGTTTGAACCTTTGATGTGTAGTATATATGCACCACATTGCAATTTGCTCCAATATCTCACGTCATACTGAATTGTCAATGGGCGTTTTCATAAGAGAAAACCACTTTTATACTTTTAAAGTGTAAAATAGATACTTGGGACTTTTTAACATCCAAACTGGAACAGCGGCCTATATCCCGGGCTGGTATGGTTGGGTGAGTGAGTGAGTGAGTTTAGTTTTACGCTGCACTCAGCAATATTCCAGCTATATGGCGGTGGTCTGTAAATAATCGAGTCAGGACCAGACAATCCAGTGATCAACAGCATGAGCATCGATCTGCGCAATTGGGAACTGATGACATACGTCAACCAAGTCAGTGAATCTGACCACCCGTTTCCGTTAGTCGCCTTTTACGACAAGCATGGGTTACTGAAGGTTCATTCTAACCCGGACCTTCACGGGCTGGTATGGTTGGGAGATTTAGAGAGATATATTACAACGTACAGAAGTAGAACAGTGTGTCCACGAAACTTTATTCGCCGTCGTTTGGCTACACAACACTCGTTGGATAACTTTCAACTGGTTACACTACAGTGACAACACCTGTTTCAAATAACCAAATTTATCCCATAAAGATATTCAGAACACGTGTGTACTAAATAGAGATTACAAGATGAGTGGGTGTTGAATATGGAAAATATTCCAACTTGATATTTTTAAACGTTTTGATTTATTCACGAGCAAAATCAAAATACCTCGT
This sequence comes from Haliotis rubra, assembly GCF_003918875.1. Classification (NCBI taxonomy): domain Eukaryota; kingdom Metazoa; phylum Mollusca; class Gastropoda; order Lepetellida; family Haliotidae; genus Haliotis; species Haliotis rubra. The sequence continues at coordinate 180,514 of NW_025765155.1, read as the reverse complement.
TGGAATATTTCCCATATTCAACATCCACGAGTTTTGTGATCTATTTATTACACACAGGACGGGAAAACAGTGTCATCCATGATGACAAAATCGAGTAGACGATGCCGGATGTAAACAAAAGGAAAGGGAGACAACTCTGACACGACTACTTTATAGAATATAAAAAAATAAAAATATTCAACTGAAAAAAACTATTAATCCCCAGTATACCAAAACTGATGTTTAATTATCCACAGACCTAATGTTTTGTTGGTTGACATTTTTTGGTCAAAAACTGTTTGAATGGAGTTGTAATGTTAATATAAAATATCGAGGTGACATTAGAAAGTTCGGCATGATGACGTCACTTTGGTTAAGTAACCATTAACAACATTCGTTGGATAACTTTCAACTGGTTACACAACACCTGTCTCAAATAACCAAAATTATCTCGTAACGATATTCAGAACACGTGTGTAATAAATGCAATTACATGATAGTGCAGCCACCTCTAGACAGCATCACAGAGGCGATCGCCAGCCAACCTGCCTTGCCGCAGTCTCAGAGTCAAATCCCTACTAACACAAAGCATTCTTTATTTATAAAAAATGATCGAATCCTGATCGATCCTTTCACGTGTCGCATTTGCTGCAGATGTCCCGTCAGCATGCAGTCTCCGGCACTTCATCCACAATGGCATGCATCAGTGGCCAACCGGCCATTGTCTAACTGTGGTTATAGGCAGCCGATCTACAATGGCGGCCATGATGACAATAGTCAAGTTGCATTCATTTCATTTCTATTCCCAGCAAGGTAATTATTTAGTGAGATATATTCAATTTACATAACACAGGGAATATATTAATATCTAATCTACAATAGCGGCCATGATGATAATAGTCAAGTTGCATTGATATCATTTCTATTCCCAGCAAGGTAATTATTTAGTGAGATATATTCAATTTACATAACACAGGGAATATATTAATATCTGGTCTACAATAGCGGCCATGATGACAATGGTCAAGTTGCATTGATTTCATTTCTATTCCCAGCAAGGTAATTATTTAGTGAGATATATTCAATTTACATAACTCAGGGAATATATTAATATCTAGTCCACAATAGCGGCCATGATGAAAATAGTCAAGTTGCATTGATTTCATTTCTATTCCCAGCAAGGTAATTATTTAGTGAGATATATTCAATTTACATAACACAGGGAATATATAAATATCTAATCTACAATGGCGGCCATGATGACAATGGTCAAGTTGCATTAATATCATTTCTATTCCCAGCAAGGTAATTATTTAGTGAGATATATTCAATTTACATAATACAGGGAATATATAAATAACTAATCTACAATGGCAGCCATGATGACAATAGTCAAGTTGCATTCATTTCATTTCTATCCACAGAAAGGTTATTATTTAGTGAGATATATTCAATTTTACATAACACAGGGAATATATAAATATCTAATCTACAATGGCGGCCATGATGACAATAGTCAAGTTGCATTGATTTCATTTCTATCCACAGCAAGGTAATTATTTAGAGATATATATTCAATTTACATAACACAGGGAATATATAAATATCTAATCTACAATGGCGGCCATGATGACAATGGTCAAGTTGCATTAATATCATTTCTATTCCCAGCAAGGTAATTATTTAGTGAGATATATTCAATTTACATAATACAGGGAATATATAAATAACTAATCTACAATGGCAGCCATGATGACAATAGTCAAGTTGCATTCATTTCATTTCTATCCACAGAAAGGTTATTATTTAGTGAGATATATTCAATTTACATAACACAGGGAATATATAAATATCTAATCTACAATGGCAGCCATGATGACAATAGTCAAGTTGCATTGATTTCATTTCTATTCCCAGCAAGGTAATTATTTAGTCATATATTCAATTTACATAACACAGGGAATATATAAATATCTAATCTACAATGGCGGCCATGATGACAATAGTCAAGTTGCAGTGATATCATTTTTATCCACAGCAAGGTAATTATTTAGTGATATATTAGATTTACATAACACAGGAATATATAAATATCTAGTCTACAATGGCGGCCATGATGACAATAGTCAAGTTGCATTGATATCATTTCTATCCACAGCAAGGTAATTATTTAGTGAGATATATTCAATTTACATAACACAGGGAATATATAAATATCTAGTCTACAATGGCGGCCATGATGACAATAGTCAAGTTGCATTGATATCATTTCTATCCACAGCAAGGTAATTATTTAGTGAGATATATTCAATTTACATAACACAGGGAATATATTAATATCTAGTCTACAATGGCGGCCATGATGACAATAGTCAAGTTGCATTGATTTCATTTCTATTCCGAGCAAGGTAATTATTTAGAGATATATTCAGTTTACTTAAACCACTAGGGAACGTTATGTCCATTGTTCTTTGAAGTGTTTTATAAGCATAACTGAACAACTGCCCTAGGGCAATTATTTCTATTTAAAAACAATATAATTGTACTTATTTTGATAATCTTCATCATGCCTAATACATTACACGCGTATTAAATAAGTATGCCCTGGTGGTGTAAGCCGTTTAATCACCTTCACTACGGTAGTTATGTAAACAAACTCTGCGAGGGCTGAAGGTGTCTGCACGCGAAGCTATGCACATGAAGCGGGGTCTTCTCACTTACCCAACTCCTATTGTTTCAGAAGAAGAAATCACTGGGGTGTGATAATCCCCTATAATCCTTTATTTTGTTACGTGTGAAATAGTATCCGGGACCAATACTCAAGTTGTATCATATGTCAGAGGACAAGCTTACCAATAAGGTGTTTAGGTGGTCCATGAATCGGAAAGGTTCCTTTGCCTTTAACCATCTTAAATTGAGTAGACAGATGCGGTTGTATGATACTTTGTTATTGCAGACGTCTGGTATTAATTGTAAAATATCAGTAATTAAACAACGTTTGTGTAGATTAGACGAGGGCAAATGGTTTTCAGAGCTTTGGGACGACGTAGGTAACGGTAATAAGTTACGCACTTACAGGTTGTTTAAAAAAGATTGTAGACCAGATTTCTGAACTGTATGTAAGATATATCATGTCCAGACATGGGCGTAGTAATCTAAGTAAATTACGCTGTGGTATTTTACCTCTTAATATTGAAATTGGACGTTAAAGCAGATCCCCACACCTATTAATCAAACATTATGCCCCTTTTGTGACTGTGTAGAGCCTGAAGCCCATTTTCTCTTTAATTGTGATTTTTACCATGATCTTAAAAGTAACTTTATAGATAAATTTAGTTTTAGCCCAGATGACAGTGATCATTTTAAATTTATTATCATAATGAATACAACTGAAATCAAGGTTCTTAAACTTTTAGCTGATACTATTAACGATATGTTCGTAGAAGGCAGTTACATTCTTAATATATTTTACGTCTTGCTTGACAACGGTACAAGAATCTGTATCGAAACGTCGCACTCACGAATAAAAGAAGATGTTATCCATAAGTTTGTTCTATATTGTACTTCCCAACTTCTAACATGCCACTCAAGAAGGTCAAAAATCATTTCCCATTCTGCCTACAATAATGTTTTTAGGCAAACCCGGTTGTAGGCAAATTGGGATTGTAGGCAGAATGGGGTGTAACCGGTTTTTTAACTGATTCATACCTGCTTGACAACGATACAAGAATCTGTATGGAAACATCGCATCACTTGAATAAAAAAGTTGTTCATCCATAAAATTTGTCCTTATCGGACTCTCCAGCTTCTAAAAATGCCACTCAAAGAAGATGGATAATCATTAATATTTTTTCCGGTAATTTCCGATTATCGATCTTTTTAGTCAGCCCTACATAATGGCGTGATGATTTGTATCTTATAATTGTATTGAATGGGTCTGCACATTCCATGAGTGTTTACTTGTACAGATTTGTTTTATGTAAGCACAGAAGCGAAACATTATTTATAATAAACTACTAGATATATGTTATGTCACTGAGAGAGTGGGTGTAAGCGAGATAGGCATCGTGTTTGTCAACAGTTATATGATTAAAAATGATATATCGTATGGACACAGGCGAAGTCAAATTCTTCTCTGCCGTTTGCGCCTGGGCTGCAGTGATCTTGATAGTGCTTGGCAGTGGTCTAGGACAAAAGCCACCCGGACAAAAGCCATATGGGCGAAGGTCACCCGGACAAAAGCCATTTGTCTTTGGTAACTTGTGTCCATTAATGCCGAGCGCCAGGCAGGGACCAAGCCTGGGCAGAGTACAGCCCTTAAAGTGGCGTGTCTGTAACACAGGCATTGATATTTATGACTTGAAAGAATAGATTAATGTGTGACATCTCTATGGTGAAACTTAAAGCTTTACCTTAACCACCAATGTATGTACATAGCGGCAGTACAAAGGTATTCCTCTTATACCATGCATTCATATGTCAAGATAACGGCAACTTTATATGTTTACTGTGCATGACCTTCTCAAGTTTATGAGTCCAGGTACTCCTTATCACGCACCAGTTAGAAAAGGGGCGGTGGGATAGCCTATAGTCCGTTTGGCTCAAAAGCGGACCGATGAATTGCAATCTCACTCGAAAACTAATAAACATAAAATACTCAATGAAACGCTGATCATAATCAAAACATCATACCCACTCTGTGAGTTTCTTGTAGAATTTTTGTCCACTGGGCTACCCCACCACCATCACGCACCAGTTAGAAAAGGGGCGGTGGGATAGCCTATAGTCCGTTTGGCTCAAAAGCGGACCGATGAATTGCAATCTCACTCGAAAACTAATAAACATAAAATACTCAATGAAACGCTGATCATAATCAAAACATCATACCCACTCTGTGAGTTTCTTGTAGAATTTTTGTCCACTGGGCTACCCCACCACCATCGCTAGTTTGAGGACAATAAAGACGTTTTCCTCATCCAGGCCTCTATTACGTACATGTGCTAGTTTAAGGCCAAGTAAAGACGTCTTTTCTTATCCAGGCCTCTAATACGTACATGTACTAGTTTAAGGCCAAATAAAGACATTTTTATCTTATCCAGGCCTCCTTACGCATTTGTGCTAGTTTAGGACAAGTAAATATCAAGTTTTTCTTATTCAGGCCTCTAATAGTTTAAGAACAAGTAAAGACAGTTTTTCTTACCTAGGCGTCTAATACTTACATGTGCTAATTTAAGGCCAAATGAAGACATTTTTTTCTAATCCAGGCCTCTTTTATATGGTCTCTGCTTTAAGGTACATGTGCTAGTTTAAGGACGAGTAACGAATACAAACTTTGGTACAAATGAAATATCAAAATGATAACATTGGGAGAACACAATAATATGTTACCACAATGAGAAAATAATTAATTCAAGGTAATATAGATATAACAGCCTTACGGTGTGTCTCGGTCTGCCTGTGGGTGTTAATTAACGCCGATGGGCTTGCACTGTTGCCAGTAAATACCGGGTGTACATTACCTTACCATTGTCCCGTTTATTGATCACCGCTCCTGACAGACAATGAATACACAATATTATTGATAGCCACGAACAGACATTATAGTCCCGGGCCCACTTGCACAAAAACGATCGTAGCTACAATCAATTGTAGGCATTTGCAATCGAAATTACGTATACAATCGCGATCGTACTCTTACAACTCTTGCACAAAAGCGATTGTAGCACAGTTGTAACTCATCTTATTTTACAATTGCGATTGTAAGTTACAATCGTAATCTTCTGTGCTGGAGATAAGATTATCCCTAGCAACATAGACAATAATTTAGAGTTGCGTCCCTTAAATGGATTCGTAACCAGATTGAAGAGTAAATTCGTGGCCACTTTCTAGTCTGGGAATATCAGCAAACTATTATGAAAGTTAAAAACTTTTATTCATTGTTTTCATTTTTTTATCGTATTTGAGACATTAAATTCATACATTTGATAATTTTGATAAATATTGCATATCACTAAATCTATAGGTTATCAAAATCACAATAAAAAATTATACATTGAAAAAGGGGAATAAACCGAAGCTTATATAAACATTAATTATTATTTTGGTTTCAGTTGACTTTATTTTCACTTAAGGGACCACTAGTTTGAACAACTGCTTGAAAATAAAAAGTATTTTGATATCTCTTTGAAATTGTTGCAAAATCACCAGCTCCAATGTGCTTTGTTATCAATATTTGATAATTATCTGATGTGATTTTACATGTGTGTATGTGTATTATATATTTATCTATCTAAATTATGTGCTGGTATTAGCAGGGTATTAGCAGGGAGACTATATACGTGTTGTAGATTATCCCTGGCATTAGGTACCAATATTCACCTACAGCCGTTTTCGCTTTGACTTTATTCCCACTTATTTTTTGTATATATGAAACATTATTCTTTCCAATATATCTCATAATAACGAAACTGGTTTTTACAATTCTTTTATATCGTAACATTTCAGTGTTATGTAATCAAATCGTTACAACATTAACTCCCTTATTCTATATTTAGATACAAGGGAAGCTACTCTGAAATTAAAGTTTACCTCAAGTTGGCGCCACATACGGCTTGAACATTTATAGCGTGGAAGCCTTTCCGACAAACGTAGGCCACTTCTCCGTCTGCAGGTGGTCGTTTAATGGGAATAAGTGCACCATCAATTGCCCCAATAACACAGGGGAATTCAGTTATTTTGTAGAAGTCTTGCACTCTAACTTTATTTGCGTCAGGATAGAAATTGATGTCCAAAACGTTGTTTATGGCACGGATTGTCCGATGGACGGCGCGAGACACAGAGGACTCGTGAACGCCATGTAGATCACCTATTTCCATAAAAAACCTCCTTTACTCAGGTAACGAAGTGTAACCAGCTACTGAGTTTCACGGGAAATGGCATGTGAACGCTTGGTTCCATGTTCGATGTGTGGCCGAACTTTCTCCAAAAGTGAGAATATGGCATGCCGAGGCAACCTATACCTTGAAATGAGTTAACCTTCCGTCAATAACTCCAAATGTGATGTTCTATCTCTAAAACTACATTTAATTTTTTCTGAGACTTCCTCGGCAGCCATGTACGACGCCATTTTCACCATCGATTGTAGGCACTTACAATAGGTAGTGGGCTATTGTAGGTTTCAATTGTAACTTACAACTATTGTAGGCTTACCATAGCTTTGTGCAAGAGGCGGGTGACCCTACAATTACCTTACAATCAGAGTTACGACTATTGTAGAGATACAATCGTTTTGTGCAAGTGGGCCCTGGACACGAACAATACACAAATGAAGAATATCCACAATGGCGTTGCTAAATCTACTCTCACATGTCAAGGTTGGAAAGTTATATTTAGATCAAGATCATGTGACCTAAGGTATGTCACATTACTTATATTTGTCAAAGGGAGATAACCTGATAGCGTGGAATGTCATGCAGTTTTGAGTAGTTTGTTCAGTGTCGCAACACGGTTTTTCAACCGGCAACAGTAGTAGCAGCAGCAGAGGTGGCAAAAAACAGTATTGTATTCAGATGACACAGAATAAAACGTTTTGCTGTGTTGGAACCGTAAGAGTTGTTAAATTAATACACATATTTGCAGCGGTGACAAAGTTGAAAACCCCGGAAAGCGAGCGTGGAGCAGTTTCACAGCGCACCTGGTATCCAGTTAGGTGTTATCTGTCGCATCCTGACTTCGGATAGTATAATGACAGTACATAATTGTGAATGCAGAAAGGGTAATGCGGTGGAATATTGACTTAAACTTCAATCCGTGAAGGCTGATAACTGGATTGTCTGGTCAAGACTGGATTATTCACAGACCGCCGTCATATAGCTGGAATATTGTTGAGTGCGTCGTGAACCAAAAGTCTCTCACTCACTACCATTGTACCCAAAAGTGTATCCGAATTGGGGAAACGAACCCGGGTCTTCGGCGAGACGAGCAAACGCTTTAACCACTAGGCCACCCCATTACCCCTAACGAGGGAGTAAGCAGTTGATGGACTAAAATCTGAATTTAATAACGGTTTTTAACATTCATTTTGAAATTTTAAAACACATATTCGGAAGAAATATATGGGCAAATAAATAACCCCCATAAATGTACATGTTTGTAATAATCAAATTACACAGCACTTGCACCACACAATAATGTGATCTCTTGCTTTCAATGTTAAACGGATTATATGTCTGATATGGCAATAAAGTTCTGTTGCTATTCACGCCAGTCTAAGTAAACTCAGGCTCAGTATTATTCGTTACACTGCTATACTGAGTCTAACAAAACCTTGTGGAAGGTCGCGCCAGGTAATCTTTTCAACTGACCAAATCGCGAAAGTTGACATTCGCACATACCTTTTCAACTTTTACCTCGAAAAGGTTTTGTACCCGAACGATTCCGAATGCTATTTGCCGTACGATCGCTTCCGAGTGATGCACATGGAGCACGCCACAACCGTAAGTACACATATCGCTTTTTGTCAGTATTCAAGGATGTCAGCTTGCGGAAATATTAGCTAATGATAACCATGTCAACAGAAACCCAAAAGCGTATATTCTGCAGGTCATACATCTGTGTTTTATGCAGGTTTTCATTTGTTGTGAGATCAGTGTTGGCGACAGGGGAAGAGTTAATCCAGTCCCGCCGAACCCTAAATAGTAGCCGTTGTCTGATTGGTTAAATCCGTTCTGTCGTCTCGCGTTTGATTGGACGGTAATAATACTGAGGCTAAGTTGACTTAAACTGCTATTCACGCAAGACGGTCCTTACAATTAAACCGAAAAGCGACCATTGCCATATAACAGTCATGTTTTCAATCATCACAAGGCAACACAGGCCCTCTTTGAAATGTAGTGTGAATGCAATCAAAAGATTAAGGACAGCGGATATAATTGATATTGACGGTGGATGTTGAGTTTATATTCTGTCAATTTAAACAACCTCATGACAGAATACCATTCTGTGTGCTTCGAATGTAATGTAAACACCGTTTATTCTATAAAATATGTCAGCTTGACCTATCACCATCATAAAAGTATCTGAGGTACTAGCTGCCATACAGACCCTGACACAGATATACTCAATTACTCAATACAGCCCATGCAAGTCTACCTAATGTAGCAAATCTAGATTACCACAGTTAAAGTCTTTGCGAGACTAGATGTCAGTCTAAATGAAATGGTGCCTTAAGCCATCTATTTGTTTTTCTCTGTGTTATGAACTGGTGGATTTTGCTCTTGTTTTGGTTCCTATTTTGCACTGTTTGTGAAAATGAAAACGTCTCTGGGTTCCTTACAATTATGTTTAATCAATATACATAAAGAATCGCGCGGAAGGAGAACTTCTTTTTCAAAATGTTAAAACATGTTGTAACCATCTAAACGTAGATTACAATCTCCAGTATAGTTCGGTTGGTATAAAACAAATTAGGATTTGTATACGGATCTCGTCACTGACACCCGACGGTGGGGTAGACAAGAGGTTAAAGCGTTTGCTCTCCACGCCGAAGATCTGGGTTCGATCCCCACATGGGTACAATATGTTAAGCCCATTTCTGGTGTTCCCCACCGTGATATTTTAGGAATTTTGCTAAAAGCGGCGTTAAACCATACTCACTCAGTCACTGACACCCGAACCATTGCTATAAACTGTTATGTTTATATCACTGAAACTGACATGAAAAAGTGAAAACAAGGCTATTACTGTGAAAGAATGCCCCCAAACCTCGTTCAGTACTGTATATCTAGCAACGGCATGCCCCGTTACCACTGAGCGATATTGAGACTGTAGCATAATTATTAATAATCGAACAAATCCGTGTCCTTTCCGATTTGCGAGAATGTATTGTGTCTTTAGAAACTGCCAGATCTGATTATCGTTCGATCAGATCATTTCCTACATAAGACAGGTAATGTCGTTATAGCAGAAGCCTATCCGGTCGATATTTCAGCTCCCTTATTGGACATGTTTTATCAATAGTTTAATCTACACACGTATCTTAACCATGTCGTGGGCGGTGCGGTAGCCTAGGGGCTAAAGTGTTCGCTGGTCCCGGGTTCGATTCCCTACATGGTACAATATGTGAAACCCCTACCTTGATATTGCTGGAATATTGCTAAATGCAGCATAAAACTCGTGAAACACATAAAAAAATGATGCCCTAATAGTCAGTATCCTGAGAAAGTCCCAACACTACTTCCGCCCGGTATCCTAATTGTCAGTATCCTGAGAAAGCCCCAACACCACTTCCACCCGGTATCCTCATTGTCAGCATCTGCAGCTGCAGGGTAGGGGAGTCAACATATTCTTGGTGGAAAGTTCTTGGTGGAAAGAGACTAGGCAGCGTCTCCTGGGAGAAGTCCCATTCGCTGTTTGGGCTGCGTTACAGAGGGGGCTGAGCCTGTTACCTGAGCTGGTGATGAGCCTTACCAGCCTGACTGTGCCAGGATCACCCGAACCCTCTCTGCTGCATTTTTATCTTAATCTCTAAAACATAATACAAATAATATTATTTATTATTCCATTGGAGAGTATAATAACAAGGACAAGCCGAAAATGTACATTAGATATGAGAGGTATTTAAAAAGAAGAATGCATTAAAGATATTTGAGCAGCACTGGTTTAGATGGGTTTGGATTTACCTCACTTTACGATAAGGTAAATTTGATGTATCTACACAGTCTGTACAATCCGGCACCGCCTCCGTGGTATAGTGGTTGGAGCGTCCGCCCGAAGAGCGGAAAGTCGCGGGTTCGATCCCCGGCTGCTTCAAACCAAAAGACGTTAAAATATGGTACTTGTTGATCCCTGCCTGGCGCTCGGCATTAATGGCAACAAGGACTGGTTGGATCGGAGTCAATAGTGGGGTATTCATGCTTCACTGCGGCATGGTATCTCAGTGAGCAGGCACTATAAAACCAGCTTAAGTCTGGGCTAGTCCAAGCCATACATACACACGCATGCACGCTGTCATATGAGCGAAATATTTTCAAGTACGACGTTAATAAAGGCCTATTTCACCTCACCTCACCTTGAACGACCAGAGAAGAGTAGACGGTGTTGTCTGTGTCATCCAAAGGGACACATGGAGTGCATGATGGAATACCGGGCGGAAGTGGTGTTGGGACTTTCTCAGGATACTGACAATTAAGATACCGGGCGGAAGTGGTGATGGGGCTTTCTCAGGATACTGACAATTATGATACCGGGCGAAAGTAGTGTTGGGGCTTTCTCAGGATACTGACAATTAAGATACCGGGCGGAAGTGTTGTTGGTACTTTCTCAGGATACTGACAATTAGGATACCGGGCGGAAGTAGTGTTGGGGCTTTCTCAGGATACTGACAATTAGGATACCGGGCGGAAGTAGTGTTGGGGCTTTCTCAGGATACTGACAATTAGGATACCGGGCGGAAGTAGTGTTGGGGCTTTCTCAGGATACTGACAATTAGGATACCGGGCGGAAGTGTTGTTGGGGCTTCTCAGGATACAGTGTTGGGGATACTTTCTCAGGATACTGACAATTAGGATACCGGGCGGAAGTAGTGTTGGGGCTTTCTCAGGATACTGACAATTAGGATACCGGGCGGAAGCGGTGTAGGGACTTTCTCAGGATACTGACAATTAAGATACCGGGCGGAAGTAGTGTTGGGGCTTTCTCAGGATACTGACAATTACCGGGCGGAAGTGTTGTTGGGGCTTTCTCAGGATACTGGTAGGAAGTAGTGTTGGGGCTTTCTCAGGATACTGACAATTAGGATACCTGGTAGGAAGTAGTGTTGGGGCTTTCTCAGGATACTGACAATTAAGATACCTGGCGGAAGTGGTGTTGGGGCTTTCTCAGGATACTGACAATTAGGATACCGGTAGGAAGCGGGGTAGGGACTTTCTCAGGATACTGACAATTAAGATTCCGGGCGGAAGCGGTGTTGGAGCTTTCTTAGGATACTGACAATTAGGATTAAATAATCGAGTCTGGACAAGACAATCCAATGGTCAACAGCATGAGCATCGATCTGCGCAACTGGGATACGATGTCATGTGTCAACCAAGTCAGCGAGCTTTACCACCCGATTCCGTTAGTCGCCTATTACGACAAGCATGGGTTACTGAAGGTTCATTCTAACCCGGACCTTCAGCGGTGCCCCGTCATGAAACCATGCATGGTATCCAGTGAGTATTTGACGATACGAGTGACTGCATGTGTATGTACGGACAGTGGCCAATAGGATGCCTTGTTCACTGCTCATTATAACCATCGACCGAGACAACAGCAGTAATAAACTTCAAGTTTTACTCTTTTAAAAACCATGCGCTTGTGAGTTGTGCGTTTACCCCAAGTTGCCCCTGTCATTATATTAACATTGAGGAAACCGACAAAGTTTTAACTGACCACGTTACACTATCGTAAACCTGCCAAGAGTCACACTGATAAAGAGCATCGGACATAATCCGGGACCAGTATCTCTTTAGCTAACAGAGCCAAGGTGCAATACATTTATCTGCCCTTACGGTTGTTTATATTCAACGTTGGTCAAACGCGCCTGCCATATAAACCTTCGTGGCATACTCGCAACTGAACATCCATTGTCCACATTTACCCTCGATGCTTCGGTGAAACTAAATGATATAATCTCAAGTTCACAGTAACGACATTATCGCAAGTGTAGTCAGTAAATGCGTTTATATGCGATAGCCGGAATAGGTTAATGATAGGGACGATAGTCACAAATCATTCTGTGGTTGTCTAGTAAACACCTGTTTATTCACTCAGGTAAGTAACTTTGATTTGATAAAATCGTTATGCTAAGTTAAATCTAATAGTATAGTACCTTAACTATATGTAACGACCTTTGGCACTACTTTAAGGTTTATGTGGAATGTGTCATCATGTATTTATCAAATATTCTGTACTACTGTTCAGGATAGTTCATTGCAATACTGATTAACGCTATGCTGTTCTGTATATGTACGAGGGGATATCAAATAGTTATAATTATCACCAAAACTTATTCAGGGTACAAACTTTATTTTGTTTTCTTGTCCTTATGATTTCTCTACATAGTCACCATCCCGAGTTACACATTTCTGCCACCGTTTCTTGACCTTGCACAGACCGGCTGAATAGAGGTCCCCTGATTTCATGCACCTTGGCCTTTTTCGGAGGTGGTGACGTGGCATGTTCCACTCTATACTCATCTCTTTTGTCTCAGGATCCTACAAATAGACCCAACATTCGTCCATGGTTACAAGACATCTGAAGAAATCCTCTTCACCCTACTTCAGAAGCTCCAATGCCTGTCGTGACATGTCCCGTCGAGTCTGTCTTTGAAGATGAGTCAGTAAGCGAGGAACCCAGCGAGCTGACACTTTGGACATGTGCAGTTGGTTATGAATGATGTTCCATGCACTGCCATAACTCAAGGTGGTCTCATGAATAACCATTTGTATTGTTACACGGCGATCTTCCTGAACCAGCGCCTCGACTGTGTTCACGGTGTCCAAATCATCAGTAAATGAGGGGCGACCACTTCTTGGCTCATCTGTGGGGGGACATGTGACCAGTTTTGGAAATTCCTTTTCGATGTCACAACAGTGTCATAAGATGGGTTATTATCACCTTAAACAGATTTCATCTCATCGTGAATTTGTCGTGCAGTGCAGCCCATCAAGTGCAAGAACTTAATTACTCTGCGCGACTCAATATTCTCCATACTTGGGGGTACTGGTGTGTACGATGTGCTAGCACAAGACTGAATGTAGTGAAGTAGATAGTACATGGTCCATTAAATGATAAGGACCACTGATGTTACAGTCAAAAGTTTATCCTGATTGCGCAATAACTGCTTGGGGATAATTGGAACTTTTTGATACCCCCCTCGTAGTATGTATACTAATTTACACAAAGAACTTAGTTAAGCACCCCCTGACATATCTCACGAGTGAATGAGCCGATCTTAACCCTTTGGAGCAAATCTGGGACATGACTGGTCGTCGTGTGCAACAAAGGGATCCGCCTGTACAGAGCCTGGCCCAACTGGTAGCTGCTTTACACGAGGAATGGCGTGGACTGCCCCTTCAGAGGATCAGGAGACTAACAGGGGTTATAAGGAGGAGGGTGCTGGCTGTCATACAGTCACATGGAGGTTACACTCAGTATTGACACTGAATCGTGTAAGACACGCAAAATGACATTTTGAATCTTCACATTCACCAATACATTCAACATTAAATATTCCATAATCCTCGTGCAATTCATCCGCATAAGGTTTGCAGTTGGTTTCCCCAATGCAATCTGGTGGAGAAATTCATCTTCGATGTAACCATATACAATGTATTATATGTACATAACATAGTGAGTGTTTTAAGTGAATCTTAACTTTTGACGGGTGGTATATATATTTTGTGTGACTACCCACTCGGGTTATGTATTGGAGTGTGTCGGTGTGCCCTGTTCAATGATGATACGTCAACTGCTGTATGAGTGAGTGAGTGAGGGAGTGAGTGAGTATGGTTTTACGCCGCTTTAAGCAATATTCCATCAATATCTGGGTGAGGGACACCAGAAATTGGCTTCACACATTGTATCCATGTGGGGAATCGAACCCGGGTCTTCGGCGTGACAAGCGAACACTTTATCCACGTCACTAGACTACCCCCACCGCTCCTGACTGCTGTATGAGATTGTGTACCTTGATATTCATCGTTACCAATGTATCCTCTGTAATTCTGTTATGGCATCGCTGTTCTTGATATATATATATATATAAAGGGGGAACCAGGGGGAAAAGTATGTACTCCTATAAATGATTGTAACATGGTATAAAACCTGATTGTATATTGTATTTTAGACAAGACTAATTCTGACTTTCATGTTGTGACAGTGTAATAAACTCCTCGTATATTTACTCAGGTTTTGTGTTGTGTGTGGGTTGGTATAGCACAATACAATATATACTAATCACACTTTGATAAGATCACAAAATATCCCAACTTTACTTAAACATATATTTATAATTTGAGACTGCATCCATTTAAAACTGGATAAATAATAATATGGAAACACCTCTTAAGGCAAACCGCCACTTTAATCTAACCTTATGCACTTGGCACATGAGTAACCATAAAAATGGTTTCATGGCACCAATCAACCATTTTGCGAATCATGGAACGAGTCATTGACAAGTACACAACACCTGTCCATAGCAGGTATGGGGTCCTGCAATGCAATGACATACTGAAACCTAGGATCCATGCTTACAATATGCTTAGATATTTAAACCAAACCCACACCATAGTTTTCTGTTGAATCAATGATTTGACCCCTAGCAAAGTGTGAATAGTATAGTTTCACTATTTGTACAACATGGTTTAAAATACAGCATTTGAAATGTTAAAACGTAAAAGTACAAATGCCTCCTAAAAGGGTTATGAGAGACTTTTTTTGTTTTACAAAATAATAAATACTTTATATAATAAGGTAAAAATGAGATATAATATTATATAGGTATAATTTAAATATATAAATACATAAATGTAGATGATATGATATATATGAATATAGAGTATTAAATATAAGGTAAAAAATATACATAAAATATTTTGAAGCACATGCTTCCTAAAAGCGGTAAATTGCTATGATGATTTAAAAAGGTCATATCAACAGGTGTATGATAAAACACATTCTGAAAATAAAATGTACAAATATCATCCTAGGCAGGGGGCAGTGTAAATGAAAGAGGGTTTCATCTACAACTTGGCATAGTGAACCTCTTGCCAACCGAGCTAATTCCCCAAACGTTTTGATAATTATTATTATGCAGTATCATGAAACAAACAATTCATTGTGTTTAGTACATTATAATGACATAAGACACTGCACAATTGAAGCTGCCTGTGAGGTGTTTATATTAGAATATCCAGCAAGTACCCCGGTCTGTGTAGTTAGATAACTATCTCTTCAAATACAGAAGTCCGTCAGTGGGTCCACATCAGTGTGTGAAATAGTTTCCAAATTTTGCTAGCCAGTCGGGCTAGCTATGCATGAAAGTTACTGGCCCACAAAATAATCCACTAGCCCTAAATTTGAATTTAGACACGGGTTTCATCATTAAGCTGCTAATATGATGAATATTTTTATCAGGCCATAATCCTGCATGATTTAAAAGTATATATATTATAACTAAACAAGTCGGAGAGAGTGATATATTTACAAAATGGCCCCATAGAAATTCACTAGCCAGTCGGGCCAGTGACTGTGGAGATTTGCTGGTCTTTGGATTTGTACACGCCACAGGCTAGCGGGCCAGTGGCTATTTCGCACACTGATCCACATCAATTAATTTGTGATTTGATATGGATGACTACATGGTATCATAGCAATGGCTAGGCGCCGCTCTGGTGGCTATTGCCAGCCAGCCTGCCTTGGCATTGTCCGAGGGTCAAATCCCGACTGATCTAAAGCATTCTATATTTGTCCCAGGGGGTCGAATGCTGGTCAGACTGTCACGTGTCGCATTTGAGACAAATGTATGGTCAGCCTGCAATATCCCTCACCTCATGCACAATGTCATGCTTCAGTGGCCAACCGGCCATTGTTTGACTTTGATTACAAACACCTGACCTGCAAATGACTCTGTGTTGGTTGCCATGTTCATAACGGGCAACCGTTTTATTTCATTAGTTCATCAGTTAGTGAGATATATTCAATTTACGTGACTCGGGAAATGAATACACCTGGACATACAGACACACACACCCCTTCATTTTTGTATTTAAAAAGTTTGTTTGAAAAAACAAGACGACTTGCAATTCTAGAAAATAAATACAACCAATGTTTATTCAAAATATTTCGTTAACCGTCATACATACAGAATACGGACTGAGACTATGGCGGCAGTTTTCAACACTATGTGATGGCAAGCATAATGACGTTTACTAGTCGTAGTGAAGATCGATTCCCTACACAATAAGCGTATATTATATTGAATCGTTGTCTAATTTTAGTGTTAGAATACCCAAGGCAATCAAATTCGATCCAAATAACACTGGTACTGCCTCGTTTATGGTGTTGTCATGCGGTTAAACAAGATATTGTATATTTGTGCCTTGTTTATTTGTTGATCGGAAGTGTATCCAGTGTAACGAGTGGACGGTTGAAGACAGTGAGCAGACACACGGGGTGAAAACATAAATCATTTTCTACAACGCCATGGTTCTTTAAAAGTTTGCCAAATTTTATAAATAACATCATTATCAATATTAGCACCAGCTATCAATTTCCTCTGTACAAAATCACAAATGTCTACCTTTTGACCATTGTCAATCCAAGAAGGGTGGATTTGCATCACTGAAGTACTAGTCGCTCTGGGTAATATACCCCCAATGTAAACATCCTCGATTTTTAAGAAAGGCATGTGGTAGAATGCGTTCAGCATCGACAACGCCACTTCACCTGTCATGATGTAAGCATATCCAATCAAATATGGCGGATAGAAAACAAACGGGTACTCTTTGGATGACACAGTGTGTTTTCCAGATCGATGCGACAATGCATATGGAAGCTTGTCTCCGAGAATAAAACGTCCTTTCATGCTGTTAACTCGCTCCATCATAAACGGCAAATTCACAAACACATCGTCATCCGTCTTCAGTACATACTTCACACTTGAACAGCCTTCTTTCATCCATTTGAAAGCCATTAGGATCTTCAGCGTTGGTACAAAATAAGATTCAGTTGCATTTATCTGCAGGATGTCGTTGTGTAGTGTAGACTCGTATTTTAGCTCCAGGTTTTCCTCGGGTGTCGGAGCAACCCCGAAAAGAAATACAACCTTCATAGTAGGTCGGGAATTGAGTAAAGGCCATGGTTGGTTAACCCGGCCCCATGTGTTGCGAATGCTGCATCTTTTGTCCTTGCTTCCAACGACAGAGAGCACCAACACAAGCAAGTCTAGTCCGCTAGCACACGAGTTGTGTGAGGGCGACAACAACACTCCGTGATCGAGTAGGTTCAGTGTCTCTTTACGCAGGACGAAATACTCTTCTGTTGGAAAAACATTACTAGGTATAAAATACACTGCGACGAACAGACCTGCTATTAAGGTCAATAGTATCTTCTTCAAGCAAGCTTTCCGCATTGGCGGAGAAATGGATTCCATTAAATTCACCCTTTTCGACAGCGTATTGAGAACTGCACCCGCATGAATCCATAACACTCGTGGTAGACCTTCCTCACGAAGCTCACCCGCTTATCACAGCGAATGAACTTACAAAAGGCTATTTTTATGTCGGGGTCGTGGCGCCCCTTCACGGTCATTGGGTAGGTCCTAAATGCCTTAGCGACGGCTATGGCCTATTGTGAGCTGGCTGGCTTACAAATAATCCAAATCTTAATGCGTATTTGCACAGGTGACTATCGATCTTATGAAAATTAGCTTGGACAAGAATCATATTTATCCCATTCCACATTTTAATGTTATGCCATCGATCAGAATTAAGGAAATCTAAGTTTCTCACAGTTTCCTATCTTACTTGGGCGGTTTATCAATTCAAATGAACCACGGCGGATACAGCTTAATGAGAAGGGGGTTGGAGTGGGGCGGTGTACACTCTTGACAAAAGGGTGTGCACGATTCATTTTCACCCGTTTACACGAGAGGTTTAACTTAATAAACTTTCAGGACAAAAGGAGCGGGCACCGTCTCTCTCCCCCCCCCCCCCCAACACACACACTATCTGGATGGATCAGCCTATGCCACGCACACAGCAAGTGATTGGGACCAAAAACTGATATCCGTAAGTTCGTTATAAGAGTTCAAAAGCTGTTTATTTTGCACAGTGGACTTGTCTATGAGTTTATATTTGTAGATTTGTCAACGCGAATGTGTCGACAGGGGAGCTAGCTCAGAACCATACGTTGACTCAGACGAAGGTGTACGTTGAGTACAAACCTAGCTGGTTATACAATAAACAGATTACAATACGTAATACGTCGAGCAGTGATTATAATTTTACGTGCGATTCCGGCATAGTGTGTATTTCACAGAACGCCTAACAGTGCAGACAGACAGACAGACAGACAGACAGATAGACAGATATTTTATTAACGTCTTATCTTGTGTTACATTACATATATGCAGCACTGTTTATATGTAATGTAAATTTTATTGTTATTTTTAACACTGTTTTAACACTTTACACAAGCCATTCCATAGGAATTATGAGAGACAAAACATGACAAATATTTATC
Organism: Haliotis rubra; assembly: GCF_003918875.1. NCBI lineage: Eukaryota > Metazoa > Mollusca > Gastropoda > Lepetellida > Haliotidae > Haliotis > Haliotis rubra. Next base: position 161,248 of record NW_025765155.1, on the reverse strand, counting down.
GACAAATCACCCCAATGAGTGAATATACTGGTTGATTAAAATGTACATGCATCCATGGTTTCTAAAGAAACAGTTACTTCGTTTATAATTGTTTTTAGTATCTCATGAGTAATTAAACAATAATGCTAATTAAACAATAATAAAGAAATATTATCAAAAGAACGCATTGTTTGATTGAAAGTGTTTCATTTAGTAGTTAGAATCCAATTCACTTTCTAAATCTGCTGTTATGATTGATTGAGTATTTTAATGAAATATTAATTTTATCAAACACGGAATGAAAATTCAACTGATATCATAACTAAAACTTGATACATAGTTTGATAAGAAATAAATAGTTTCAAGAGGTTATTATTTGACTTGAAATATATATCAAAATCGTGTCTTCTTTACAACATCAAGTAACAGAAATAATACATTTTGAAAATCTGGAACGAAAATAATACCTAAAAGTACTCACGGAAGTAGAATAAAATGGTTTCGTAGTTTTGAACACAACTAAAGTTTGATTGTTAAATATTCTATGACTGTGTCGTTTTTCCCAACTTTTGATTTTAACACTTTTTGTAAAATCATCCGACATAAATGAGTTTAAAGGAGGGCAAATTGTGTCATTTTTACCCTTGTCAAAATGTACATTTCTGATATAAGCTATAGTATGCAAATGGGATGTACACTCCATAGGTTCGCATACATTATATATTTTATGAAAAACGTCATATACCATTCATTCTTTATTTCTTTTATCCTAATTGATATACAAAATAATTGATTATGGGATTTTCTCACTACGTTTTTCATGCTGAAAGTTTTCTATTTTTCATTCAATAGCTTTGATTGTCAGTTGCACAATCGCTTTGGCAACGCATGAGCAAATGCATCTTCCCTAAACAGTGCAGCAGGTAGGTGTTACCACCATTGTTGATTGTAACGTAAGTTATAACATGTTTCTAAATGTGTTGATGACATGCAAATCCTTGTTATTTTTATCCTTAAAATGGTATTTTGGATGATGGTTAGAGGACCAACTTAAAAGGCCTAGTTGGGAAAAACATAGTCATTTTAATATTTGTTAAAACTAACTATGTTAATGAAGGTAATACACACAAAAAAGCCAAAATCCATTCTAGGCAACAGCATTGTATATCGACCCCATCTGCACAATCCCGATGGCTCTTACTCTCTTTTCAGCTGTTAATCGTGGCATATGTTTCGTACTTGTGTATCAGATCATGTCTTCTAGGCTCTCTTTATACCCTATAGAATCATTCTGCATGTGAAATGGATGTTGAATACTGCTTGAATATTGCTACGTTTTGGCGATTGATATTGCTGTGTAAACAGAAAATGGAAAATGTTACTTTACAAGCAAAAATGTTAACAAAGATAATTTTTGATTTTCTTGAACATTTTTTCACAATATCAAAGACACGTTGTAGTAATTTTCACTCATGCAAATCAGCAGAAAATGTTTTAAAAGACTGAAATCATAGCAATGATTATTTTACAATTTTAAACACTCTACAACAGTTGTTTCTTGTTTTAATAGTTGAAAAATGGTGACTTTAAATGGTTTATCATTGTCCCAAAGCAGAATTTTATTTGAACCTTTCTTTTGGACATCAAAATCACTATTATTGGTTTATTTCGGCATGGACGAATATAGGACAATTTAACTCTTCTGAAAAAGATGCATTTCACCCAAATATGAATGTATTTGAGAATTTCTTTTCAGGATTTGCATAAAGCTGTGTTGTTAAGCTTTCTTGTAAACTAAAACCTTCTAAAATATCTTTGAATTTTTCAGTAATTCATAAAGGTAGGAGGGTAACGTTTAATTTGGCGTCAAGTGTATTTCTATTTCCGTGAGTACTATAGTTCAAAGCCACATCGACCGAATCCGTGGTGTAGTGGTTAGAGCGTCCGCCTGGAGAGCGGAAGGTCGCGAGTTCGATCCCCGACCGCGTCATACCAAAAGACGTTAAAATATGGTACTTGTTGGTCCTTGCCTGGCGCTCGGCATTAATGGGTACAACAAGGACTGGTCGGCTCGGAGTCAGTATAATGTGTCCGAGTGGGGTAATCATGCTTCACTGCGGCATGGTATCTCACTGGGCTAGCACTATAAAACCAGCTTAGTCTGGGCTAGTACAAGCAGCCGCACACACACACACGCACGCACGCACGCACGCACGCGCGCCTGCACGTTGTCATATGAGCGAAACATTTTCAAGCACCACGTTAAACCCAATTTCACCTCACCTCACCTCAAAGCCACATCGTAATTGATTCTAAACAGCCATAATATGTTCCCAGTACAGTAAAAGGTTTACTTACCAGTATCAACAATGCTCAAAGAGCTACAACATTCAGTTGGCCCAATCCACCTATTTTTGTTTGTTTGTTGATTGTTTACCGCTGCGCTTGGCATTTGTCCATCTATATGTGAATAATCGAATTTGTACCAGACAATCCAGTGATTGATATAATGAACATCTGTGCAATCGAGATACGATTTACGAACCATTTAGTCGCTTCTTTCGACAAACATGGGTTGCTGAAGATCAGTTCTAACCCAGAAAGGATCCCAACATCAAGGTGTATGTGAACTTCGTTTCATATGTAGTTGTGAGTGTATTTATAAAACAAAACACTCAAAACATTTACAAATCTGGACTTGAAAACTATTTGACATAAATTCCTTCCTCCTTGGCTCTTAAATCCCCCTTGTTTAGATTTTTTTGTCATCGTATACCTATCGAATAAGGCAAGCGGCGCAAAATTCCCCTCAAAGAAAGAATATGTAACCTCTGTGACATGTGCGATGTTGTCCTTTCTTCAAACGTCATCGGAAAATATATTTCCCAAACCATCATATGTCAAAAACCCAATATGTTAAAATTTAAAGAAATGTTTAACTATAAACAAATGAGTATTTATTAAAACAACCTATGTACATTCTGTAATACCATCATGTAAACTGTACAATCCTCCATGTTAACTATCCCACCTTCCTATCTATCCTCAGACCCGCGTGAATATCCGGGGTAGAATTGGTCTTCAAAACTACACTCACTATCCTTAACTGTGTACTTTTTACCTCTTATGCCGAGTATACGTCATGGATGTAATACAAGTTCTGTTCTGTACAAACCAACAGTTGTACGAGGTTCTATGCAAAAACTTCCACATCCCAAAACATCCACATCCCAATACTACCACACATATTGTTAAAACAAAAACTCCTCATCTCTTTAGGTAATAGGATAGCCCAGGATGAGCACTGAACTGAAACAACAGATACTGAGGGAAGACTTAGTTCTATGGATAGTAGTGTTGGGAATTGGTTAAAATCTTATAATTGATGATTGGTTCATTACAACCGATCAATCATCGAAAAAAATTGGTTAGCGTCATTAATGAAATTTGTTAATGCACATAACAAAAAGGAAAAAACGTAGTTCTTTTGGTTTTTTTTTGGGCAAAATTTCACATCTTTAAAGGATGACTAGTATGTTAGGAACATAAATTTCTTGGAGTCTTTAAGATAAATTCAATCATGACTTGGAACGAGCTTGTAGTGCTTATGAAATGTAACAGACAAAACCAACCTTGTGAAATATATTGTTAATGAAAACAAGTGTTCCACAATTGTTTGTGTTCGATTCTAAGAAAACATGATCGATTGCTTAGTCGTTTAGTCACTGCGACCAATCTTCGATTATTTCAATTAATCGGACCACCACTAATGGATAGTCAACTTCTTTATTGCTGTTCAGTGATGGTGACCAGGATAAGATTATTGCATTTTCTACAGAAGAACAGTTGGTGGCACTGCAGTCTGCTGAAACAATCTACATGGATGGGCCGTTCACAGCTTGCCCCGACCTTTGGGATCAAGTTTATAAACTCTGTCAAAAAAGAAACGCAACCCCTGTATTTTAGAGATTTTGATCTGAAGTTTTAGGACGACACGGCATTTTTATTATTTAAGACAGAAGTCTGAAATTTGGCAGAATAATAACCCAGATGGGCATGTTTAAAATTGTCATTTCAAAAGTCATCTCACAGACACCAGTTTGTCACCAGGGGGGCGTCTTTCTCAGTATCTCGTATGAGCACCACGCGCTGCAATCACTGCACGGCATCTCCTTGGACAAGAACGGATAAGACGCCGGATTCTTTCCTGGGAATGGCTCTCCTCCTCCTGCAGTGCAACGGCGAGCTGTTGCAGCGTCTGTGGCGGCGGCTGACGTTGACGTACGCGTCGATCCAGAGTATCCACACAGGTGTTCAATAGGGTTGAGGTCTGGTGATTTAGAGGGTCATGGCAAGACATTGACGTTGGAATTCTGCAGAAAGTTCATTGTTGCACGTGCAGTATGAGGCCGGGCGTTGTCCCGTTGAAAAATCTGTGTCTGTTGGTCAATAATCGGGAGAAGGTGAAGCTCTAACACGTGGTTGATGTAACGTTGGGCTGTCAGGTTCCCTGGAACGATCACCAAGTCTGATTTCTGGTTGTATGAGATGGTTCCCCAAACCATGACGCTTTCTCCGCCAAATCTGTCCACCTGTCGGACGCAGATGGGCGCAAAACGTTTATGACGTCTCCTATACAGACGCTGTCTTCCGTCGTGACGTTGCAAAAAGAAAACGTGATTCATCAGAAAACCAGATTCGCCTCCAGTTTTGTAAAGTCCGTATCCTTACGTTGTTGCACCACCTGAGTCGTCGGTGTCGATGTAGGGGCGTAGTACAGGTCCAACAACTGGTCTACAGGCACGTAAACCCGCTTCTTTCAGACGGTTCCTAATCGTTTGAGCTGACACTCTCCTCAAACCTGGTATTTGTGTGGCAGTCACGGTTGGTAGGGCATGCCGATTACGCAGGTGATGGACCCGGATGTACCGAACTTGAAGGGGTCGTGATTCTTGGCCTTCCACTTCTCGGGCGATCGTTGGTCAAATTGAAGTTTTGTAGCGGCTCCAAAGTCGGGATATCGTTGTTTGTGAACATTTAGGTGCCGTGCAACAGTTCCAAAACTTTCTCCGGCTTGAACACGACCAATGGCGATATTTCGGTCGGCAGCACTCAATCGTGGCATTTTTAACACAGCTTTTCGGCGACAAATGAATGAATATAATACGGAAGCACATGGGCTTTTATACACCCCTACATTAACTGCCATTTTCATGATTTGCATGTGTTTTTTTTGTGCGAAGTCACCATGAGGGTCATTTCATGCGTTGTGACGGAATAAGCAATAAAATACACTTATGCGTACAAATGCAGTTGTTTGGATGGTAATCTTCATTATTTACGTGTATCATTTCAATACATTCGAATAAAATTCAGTTTGGAAGCAATAACTTCATTCAAACGAATTTTTCATATCTGAGGACAGGGGTTGCGTTTCTTTTTTGACAGAGTTTATCATACATGCAACGTGCAACGTGGATTGACGCTGATGCCAGGCTCTCCATTCCCCTATGGAACCATCACCACACACATGGACCACGGACAAATAACCATCTGGAAGGTTTCCACAACCGACTGAATCTGCAGTTCTCACATTTCACCCCAACCTATTTCGTTTCGTTGAAATCCTACAGAAGGTGGAGAAATCAGATCGCTCTAACAGGGCACAGATTGACTTGGCGTTACATGGGATCAATTCATGTTCAGTTTTATTCCAAATGTCTTTCTGCTCAATGTCACTTCGTTGACCAGCGGTTGATTACGAGTGAGTGAGTGAGTGTTGTTTAACGCCGCTTTTAGCAATATTCCGGCAATGTCACGGTGTGGGACACCAGAAATGGGCTTCACACATTGTACTCATGTGGGGAATCGAACCCGGGTCTTTGACGTGACGAGCAAAAGCTTTAACCACCAGGCTACCCACCACCCCGGTTACGAAAGAGCAGGATTCGACTGACGTGTAACTCTTTGGGTCCACTTGGAATATGTCAATTAAATATTTAAAAAAATAAAATAATAATGTATAGACCAAATGGTTTTGTCTCTTTTCATATTCCCAGTGAAGATGGAACTTTACATGATTGTTCTCAGCCATTATTACCCTCCAATTCAAAATGTAGGAATCACATTTCAATATATTTTCAATATGGTCGCCACAACAGCCATTTGCCTGAACCTATCCATGTCAATTATTCTGAAATGTGACCCGTGAAGATCCTGGTTGGAATTGGTCTTCAGAAACCCATGCTTGTCGTAAGAGGTGACTAAAGGGATCAGGTGGTCAGGCTCGCTGTCTTGGTTGACCCAATTGCATAGAACGATGCTCATGCTGTTGATGACTAGATTGTCTGGTCCAGACTCGAGTATTTACCAGACCGCCGTCATAAGACTGGAATATTGCTGAGTGCGGCGTAAAACTAAACTCACTCACTTACTCAGAAATTTTTGTTCAAACTGTACACTCACTGGTCTCGATAATTACAGACTACCACCATATAGCTGGCATATGGCTGATTGCGGCGTAAAACTAAACTCACTCACTGAAAACAGCATAAGATGTTGAAATCTATTCTATCACGTCATTCCTACGGTGTGGCAGTGAAGAAGCCTAGTGTTTACAGCATTGGCTCGTTACACCGAAGGCCCGGGTTCGATTCCCCAAATTCATTCAACTCGTCAGGCCCCACAACGAAACACACATGACACGTACAGTCTCAGCCAAGGCAAGTGAGTTTGTTCATAATTACCTCTGTTCACCCAGCAGAAAGTGGGACAAGTAATATGACTATAGGCAGCCTATTGTATCTGGAGTAATAATATCCATTATGTTGTATGCGCTTACAGCATGTTCAGGCGGAGTGGAGATCAGCGCTATATAAGTGGACTTATTATTACATCATCTCTAGAGAGATTACTGTCACAAAGAAGCTGGAAGTTATGTGCAGTCAGGGAATTCATTTACTACTTACTGATATAGTCATACATTTAAGACGATCAAAGAGTTAAAAGACTTGATTCATACTTGCTGTGACTGCGTAGCTACACGAACTTAGTCGCCGTCTTACTAGCTTTTAACAACGAGTACCTTTTTTCCGTTGACCACTCTGAATCTTCCACGAGACATACTCTTTTCAGCTACATGATGAAGTACTCACGGAAATAGAAAAAGGCTTTACACGTGTATTTGTTTATTACTTCATTAACATACGTAGTTTTGACAAATATTAAAATAACTATGTTTTTCCCAACTAGGCCTTTTAATTTGGTCCCCTAATCATCATCCAAAATACCATTGTACAGGTACAAATAAAAAAAATTGCATATTATCAACAAATTTAGAAACATGTTATAACTTACCTCACAATCAAGAATGGGTGGTAACAACTACCTGCAGCACTGTTTAGACGGGAAGATGCATTTGTGAGTGAGTGAGTGAGTTAATATTTAACGTCACATCGGCAATATCTCAGCCATTTCGTGACGAACACAATTTATATAATGCAAAAATGAAAACATTGTGAGTTAAACCTGTCGACGATGGACAGTAGAAGATGCATTTGTACCTGCGTTGCCATAGCGATTGCGCAATTGGCAATCAAAGCTATGAATGAACTCGTAAAAATAGTAAATTTCACCGAGAGAATAGGGATGAAAAATGTAATGAGAAAATAACTTAATAAATTATTTTGTATATGAAATAGGATAAAAGAAATAAAGAATGAATGGTATATGACGTTTCTCATGAAATATATAATGTATGCGAACCTATGGGGATTACATCTCATTTGCATACTATAACTTGCATCAGGCTGCGATGAAATTTCAAGGGGTAAAAATGACACGATTTGCTCTCCTGCTCATCTATTTCTGACGATTTTACAATAACTGTTAAAAACAAAAAAATGTGGGAAAAACAATAGTCATAGAATATTTAAGTCATACATACATACATACATACATACAGACATACTAACAATTGTATAGCGCCGATATCCAGCTCAGCTGCTCAAAAGCGCTTTGTTTTTCCCCTTGATGACTGGATGTCAATCTCAAGGGTATGTCGTATTATCAATCTCAACTCCATGGGGATCATACATACAACTCCTGCATCCACTAGGCGCACCGAGTCAGAGTGGCTTTCCCATCCTTACGAGGTACCCATAGTCAAAAACTATTTAGATTTCAGCCACTGATGGTCAACTTTACCAAATCGGAATCAACCGTTCCGTAGACTGTGCAGCAGCTGGTAGTTGTGGTCGTATGCTAGTTGTGGTCGTATCCAGCTATTTATATAAAAGATGCCTTGTTTCGCAATACCTAGTCCATAATGATTATTTATGCTGAATGTTTTCAGAGATATTTTAGGTATGTGAAATATGGCGCAGACCTAGTATGGTTTGCTTATTGACATTTGGATGTAGTTGATGTGACTTTATTGCAGCTTTGAGGCCAGGCTGTGAGATACGTTTAAATGGATGTGAAATTCCTACTTTTAAAAAATGAAAACAAAGATCGTTCAATTTCAAGTGTACGGGAAAAGCTTGTGTCAAGCGCAGCCACTCTCGTATGATAGGGCGATTCGCATCAAACCCGCGATCACATCACGCAAGGGACGCAACTCCAAGAAGACTCGTTCCCCCTCTCGATGCTTGTTATTATTCGTCACCACTCGCCCCTTTCCGTAAACGCTATTCGGCTTGTCCCGGAATAACACGAGTTGGTCACGAATGCTTCTTGGAGGTTACGGAAAGGGGCGAGTGGTGACGAATGGCGACACCTCACACGGTTAGAAGTACATGTTCCTCTATTTATTTCAAGACTTTCACTCACAAGTGCAATACATTACCTTGTGAAGAAACTTTGGAAAGAATAAACGAACACTTTCATGTGTTCCCTTACTCGTTTCCATGAGTATATGTTACAGTCAATATGTATAATCAGTAAATATGTATATTTACTGTTTTTTTCAGTGATTATGTATATTTACTGATTCCGTCAAGGATTATGTATATTTACTGAAATCTACACTGATTCATTGCATATTTACTGAAATCAAGATCTGATCAAAGATTTGTTTGCATGTTTACTTTATTAATGACGACACATGGTCAGTTTGATCAACATACATGTATTGTTGGCAACTAAGGGACTGGTCAGTTACAAGGTTTCCTCCACACTATCCTTGCTGAAACGGTTATGTCTGGCAGAAAGTTATGGACCACTGAGGGTTTAACTGGGAAGCTGAAATGCTTCTCCCCACTACATGACGAATCACAATTGTGTTCGAAAGCCTCCTTTATTATAACCGCCACCTAGTAGTTATGTTCCTCATTTAGATCATTTAGTTCAATTGTGTGTAATATAAGAAGAATATATTTTTATTTCTTAGCATTATACAGCCGCCCTCTGGGGCATATTTTACGAGCGCTTCTATAAGTATTTGCATAATCATTACTTTAAAGAACCACTAAACTTTGTTTTTTGTCACTCTTTTAACCATTACATATGAAAGATTTGTGGTTAGTCTTATGCGGAACACCAAATTTATTCTTTAAAAACTTGAGGTTATTTAATACCGAGCGATTAAAAGTTGCCAAAAAGTCGCCTGCTTCCCTCTCGCCCGCCAACGAAACCACAGACAGGTTACATAACTCTGTCGCCAGAGCACTGCAGTGACGTCATATGAGGAACGATTTTCAGTTAGTTGTATAGAAAATGTGTGTACGCTCATCATTTTGATGATTTCTCGACATCAACGACGACATGCCGAATCGTTGCTTTGTCGTCAATTGCTCCTAGGGGTCGGGCGATGGTGTCCCCATGCACATTTTCCACAGGACCCGCAGTTCGTGCTAAATGGGTTATGTTTGTGAGTGCGAAGCGAGCGTTGTGGAAGCCTGAAACGATATCTTACTTGTGTTCAGATCGCTTCACGGAAGTTAAAGAATCAAAACTACTTACTAGTTGTAGTAAAATATGCATATGATTGATGACCATACAGATTTTCTATGACACAACTTGTAACATAACGATTTCTTCCTCGGAAGTGAGGTTGTGGTCAAGTAACAATAATATTGTAAGTAGTACTATATTGACACCCACCTCGCTGCCACGAGAGAAAATTGTTATGTTATACGCTATGTCATGCAAAATCCTATTGGCCATCAATAAAATACATATTTTACTACCAGTAGAAAGTAGTTTTGATTTTGTAACTCGGTGAAACAAACCTAAATACCATTTATCCTCAGACTGGCGGATGTTCCCGACAGAAGTCGCCGCCATTTTAAAAATAAAAATCTGTTAGAATTAATGGAGATTATAGTTTGTTTTCATCAAGTTAGAAAATCAAGACTACTTTCTACTCGTAGTTAAATATGTATTGGAATCATAACCAAACGGATTTTGCATGACACAACTTATAACATAACGATTTCTTCCACGGAAGCGAGGTGGGGTCGAAGTCACAATACTGCGCGATAAATTTCTTGCTACATTCCCATGGTTAATGTCCACTCACCAGTATGTAGATACTGAGTCAATGTGCGTCTTTATATTTGGTCTTATAATCCTAATTAGTTTATTATCATACTTGTATGCATTTTGAAACTAAATAAAAGCAGACGATCTGCTGATACTTATAGTGAATTTATAACAGAACTGTAATATCTAGACATTTTATAGTTTGCCAATGTGAATCATAATTCGCACACACACCCTGGTGCATGTTGTCTGTCTCATTACACTTCACGGTGAAAACAATGATTCTGTTGAATGCTACGACAAATGAATAAAACAAAATGCAAATATTAAAATTAAAACAGATTAAAGTTATAGGAACAATATCAGGCCATTACCTTGTTCGAGGAATGTATCCATCAATATCCACAAAACTGTTCCAAATGATGTGTCTTTTAACAGTTTAATATACGAAAAAGTGATAAATCTTTTCAGGTATTGGTGTATAATCTCATTGGTCACCCAAGATAGCACACCTGGTAACTAATTGCATAATGTCCGCCTTTCTTTAAAAACAGTAATTTAGTTAGCCAATAATGGGCAATCAATCAATGTATTGCCGGTTAATCCTTTGAAAGAAGGACGTTGTTTTTACGCAGACACCGACACGACAGAGTGTATTCAATATAGATTAGTAAATCTACATACATAAACACTACCTTTTGACAATTCCGCTGTGTAAGATAAAAGTAATTAATCAATCAGCGTGTTATCGGTTAATCCTTTGATCGATGTTTATAATGTTGAATATTTACTCCAGACACAAGAAATGCCAAATGGGAACCTTTGTCGGGGTAATCTAAGTGTGTTACCACTAATTATACCTGTTATAAATTCATTAACTGACCATCAAGTGAATGATGACAAATAACATGTGTAGGTTTATACCACCTAACACGGGTTACAACAAGGGAGTTATTAATTGCTGTATTGCATGTGAAAACCTATGGGCCGACACTGTTTTGAGAATACAAACAGATTTTTACATGACATGATTAAATATCGAGGTAAAAAAGCACAGAAATGGGATCAATTTGGATCAGTCATTATACAAATAGGGCCTAACGACACCAATCGATTTTGACAGAATCGTCTATGAAAACAAGTTGTAACTCGGAAACTAGGCAAAGCATGAGACAAAATTAAATGACAGTAGATTGTGAGAACATATAGCTTTCATTTTCCACAACAATTGTCACGATTTCAGGTTTATACAAGTCTGTAAACAAGATAATTTAACCCTAAAATGTAGATGAATTCTGCACAGGCCCTCCAAGCTATTCCTCATATGACGTCACAGAGTCGCGCCGCTCTGATTGGTTGAAATTTCGTTCGCGGGTGGGAATTGTGCACTGTTGTCAAAAAGGTCGATTTAAGTCAGTTAAAGGTCGAAATGAGTAGTTTTAATGACGGGGTTTCATTTATAACGATGCGAGTTAGTGATTTATGTATTTTTACCCCCTAGGGTTTATGTGACCTTTAAACCAGGGGCTCCTTTCACGAAGCAACCTTTACTAAGGTTAACCTTAACTCCCATTCTTAACATTGCACTAAGGTTACCTTAGTAACTTACGATCACCTTAGTGATTCGTGAAAGGAGGCCCTGAATAGCAAGTTGGCTGGGTTACACTCTAACTTTGTTATTTCTTACGTACGTGAAAATAGAATGTGTAATATAATGAGATTTGAGTCAATATATTTTAGTCAGATTCAGCAGAAAACCATGACATAGATAATAATTAGTCTCGTTTTATTGGTTTAGAATAGTGTGTGTGCACTGTTTTTATGACGTCACGTGGTGGCGTGCATTAAGATGGCCGTTTTGGGAAAATAAAGGAAGAACGAAGAATAACAGAAATCAGGTGTTGATGTGGAGCATGAAACGATCCATGGTAAGCGCAATGCTCTATATGTGATGATTATACGCAATGTAAATTGATTATAGGTTAATTGTTCCGTTTCTGAAATCAGATTTTGACGCTGTTTACCTTTGCATCTGACACTTTGATAACTTCAGTGTTGTTGCATTGCTTGCTTTATTCGTCAGTATGCATGGGAAAAATATTTGAATATTAACCTGGGCTTTTGTTAAGAGGTTGTGAATTGCTGAGTGAATTTACGCCGCACTCAGTTATATGGTGACGGTCTGTAAATAATCGAGTCTGGACCAGACAATCCTGAGATCAAGAACATGAGCATCGATCTACGCCATTGAGATACTATGGCGTGTGTCAACCAAATCTGCGAGCCTGACCACCCGATCCTGTTAGTCGCCTCTTACAACAAGCATGGGTTACTGAAGATCAGGTTTATCCAGGATCTTCACGGGTTAAATGTTAGTGGAAATCACAGAGGGGTAAAGTCGTATGCAAAACCCTACACACCTATGGTTTGAAAACGTAAGGAATGGTAGGAAGCTAAGTGCCGTTAGAGAGATGGAAATATTAATCTCTGACAATTTAATCTTCAGAGAAACTTTGGAAACGGATGATTGATGATTACGGTAACATCGTAAATTCGTAGATGGAATGAATGATGTGATAACCCTGGAGATGACAAACCAAGGTTAAAATATAGACTTATATGCCAAATTCTTTTGCTCAAAGTCACAACATTCTCAAGACATTTCCAAATTTGACACATCAGTGACAAACACGATGTCCAATTCCCTATTTTGACTTGTAACATATGTCTTTGTATTTTTTTCAGGGGAACAGTTGACTTGCTCTTGTATGTGTTTATGACATGTGCCACCAGTGAGGCAGGATACGATAACTTTTTGGCGGATATCTTATCATTATTTGATAGTGATCTATCCATACATGCTCACGTGTCGGATTCGTGCAACGATAAGATTTAAGCAGAGATATTATTTGAATATGGAAAGGTGTTTGTCACATTCATTAACAGGTACATACAATAATTATACTTATTATAATTAAAATGTCATATTTGAAATATAGATACATGTTATTACAAGTCCGAGTCGCAGGCCTACAAAAGTTCCAGTGTATTCAGCATGAGACAAGATAATTTGCCTGTATCTATGTCCTTAGTTTCAGTGTATTTAGCATGAGACAAGATAATTTGCCTGTATCTACGTCCTTAGTTCCAGTGTATTCAGCATGAGACAAGATAATTTGCCTGTATCTACGTCCTTAGTTTCAGTGTATTCAGCATGAGACAAGATAATTTGCCTGTATCTACGTCCTTAGTTTCAGTGTATTCAGCATGAGACAAGATAATTTGCCTGTATCTACGTCCTTAGTTACAGTGTATTCAGCATGAGACAAGATAATTTGCCTGTATCTACGTCCTTAGTTTCAGTGTATTCAGCATGAGACAAGATAATTTGCCTGTATCTACGTCCTTAGTTTCAGTGTATTCAGCATGAGACAAGATAATTTGAATTGCCTGTATCTACGTCCTTAGTTTCAGTGTATTCAGCATGAGACAAGATAATTTGCCTGTATCTACGTCCTTAGTTTCAGTGTATTCAGCATGAGACAAGATAATTTGCCTGTATCTACGTCCTTAGTTTCAGTGTATTCAGCATGAGACAAGATAATTTGAATTGCCTGTATCTACGTCCTTAGTTTCAGTGTATTCAGCATGAGACAAGATAATTTGCCTGTATCTACGTCCTAAGTTTCAGTGTATTCAGCATGAGACAAGATAATTTGCCTGTATCTACGTCCTTAGTTACAGTGTATTCAGCATGAGACAAGATAATTTGCTGGTATCTACGTCCTTAGTTTCAGTGTATTCAGCATGAGACAAGATAATTTGCCTGTATCTACGTCCTTAGTTTCAGTGTATTCAGCATGAGACAAGATAATTTGAATTGCCTGTATCTACGTCCTTAGTTTCAGTGTATTCAGCATGAGACAAGATAATTTGAATTGCCTGTATCTACGTCCTTAGTTTCGGTGTATTCAGCATGAGACAAGATAATTTGCCTGTAACTACGTCCTTAGTTCCAGTGTATTCAGCATGAGACAAGATAATTTGAATTGCCTGTATCTACGTCCTTGGTTTCAGTGTATTCAGCATGAGACAAGGTAATTTGAATTGCCTGTATCTACGTCCTTAGTTTCAGTGTATTCAGCATGAGACAAGATAATTTGCCTGTATCTACGTCCTTAGTTTCAGTCTATTCAGCATGAGACAAGATAATTTGCCTGTATCTACGTCCTTAGTTTCAGTGTATTCAGCATGAGACAAGATAATTTGCCTGTATCTACGTCCTTAGTTTCAGTGTATTCAGCATGAGACAAGATAATTTGCCTGTATCTACGTCCTTAGTTTCAGTGTATTCAGCATGAGACAAGATAATTTGAATTGCCTGTATCTACGTCCTTAGTTTCAGTGTATTCAGCATGAGACAAGATAATTTGAATTACCTGTATCGACGTCCTCGATGGCCACCTTCTTTTTCTAAGATTCATTATCATTCTGTAAACATAATAATATTATTATTGACCCCAGCCTTTTTCGGTTTTGTTTTAATGTTCAAAAATGAATGATTGAGCACATTCGTCACCACTCGTCCCTTTCCGTAACCTCCAAGAAGACCATTCGTCACCAGTCGTCCCTTTCCGTACCCTCCAAGAAGACTCGCCCTCCTCTCGATGCTTGTTATGTACGAAAATACAACAAACCAATCAGAATGAAGGAGTGAGGTACTTTGATAAAAATAATTCCAGTACTAAATTCGCTTATGGCATTTTTTGTTTGTTATAAAATTCATGAAAAATACACATCGTCATTTTGACGTTACATAGAACATGGCTAACAGAATTGTGTTGCCAGATTTGAAGTTTTTAATAACTTTAATACCATGAACAGGAAGAAATTCAAATACACGCAAATGTGTTCGTTTACATAACGGCTGTCGTGGGTCCAATAGAATGCTTTTCTGACGATCTTGCTTTGGAGATTTTACGCGCGGTTCCCGACATGTTTAAGTAATGTAATTATGAAAACATGTAGGTGCCCTTTTCAAGTCAACTTATACACTCACATTTCACTTCACTGTGGATATTTTAGTCTGACTTTTGTGATATATTTTAAAGTAATTTGTGTGTATTGATTGTAGAATTTATAACAACTGAAATAAATGTCATATTAATTGCCTTTGCAAGATTTTCAACAAATAAACATTATTATTATTGTTTAAAACAGATTAAAATGTTTTAAAAGCATCATTATTCGAGTGCTTCTGTTATGTTTATTAATATTATCATTTGAATTAAACAAATAGTGTTGTCGTTCTTGTTTAAAGTAGTTCTGATGTTCATACGCCAATATGAAATCCTTTCAGAGGGGCACGAGTCGCTATTCGGCTTGTCCCGGAATAACACGAGATGGTCACGACTGGATTGAGCAGAGCTGATCGAGTAAAGAACGATCGACGAAACAAAAGTGAGTGAGTGAGTGAGTTTGGTTTTACGCCGCCTTTAGCATTATTCCAGCAATATCACGGCGGGGGACACCAGAACCGGTCCGCACACATTGTAACCATGTCTGACTGACTGAGTTTAGTTTTACGCCGCTTTTAGCAATATTCCAGCAATATCACGGCGGGGGACACCAGAAATGGGCTTAACACATTGTGCCCATGTGGGTGTAACCATGTGGTGAATAGAACCCGGGTCTTCGACGTGACGAGCGAACGCTTTAACCTCTAGGCTACCCCTCCGCCCCACGAAACAGGCCGTTAGTCAGAGGCTGCATGAGAACTGCAAAGAAATCATAAGCAGCATGATTCGATGTTCCTCCAAGCTCTTAACAGGGTAATATATTCTTCTTTAAAAGGTGTTTCAAGTGTGACTTTGTTTATAATCATCTTGTGTATATGTGTGACCTTGGTTTCGTCGTTATGCGGTTGAAACTAAGCTGAAACGGCGTTAAATTTAAACTCACTAACCTTCAAAAGTTTCTTTAACTGATTTATTGTCAGGTCAATACAGAAGCCCTAATATGCTTTTGACGGATCCAGTACAAAAATATTATGCTTTTTCAAATAGTCACATACTATACAACATATGCACACACATCTTATACGAAACAATATACAACATGAGACAAGCTTTTTATAACTTAAGGTACATAGAAAGTCCAACACTTGTCTGCTAGATTGTCAACGTCTATTTGGTACATACATCAGATATATATATATATGAATATATACAATGACAACAAGCAGTAACGTGTGTTCATTTCCACTGTACATGTTTAAAACATCCGACCAAATAATGACTAGTCACTGCTTAATGTCAATGAACTGTAGCGTGTGTTCATTTTTACTGTGAATGTCTAAAGCGCCCGACTAAATAACGACTTGTCAATGTTTAATGTCAAAGAAATGTAGCGTGTGTTCATTTTTACTGTGAATGTCTATAACGTCAGACCAAATAATGACTAGTCACTGTTTAATGTCAAGGAACTGTAGCGTGTGTTCATTTTTACTGTAAATGTCCAAAACGCCCGACCAAATAATGACTTGTCACTGTTTAATGTCAAGGAACTGTAGCGTGTGTTCATTTTTACTGTGAATGTCCAAAACGCCCGACCAAATAATGACTTGTCACTGTTTAATGTCAAAGAAATGTAACGTGTGTTCATTTCTACTGTGAATGTCTATAACGTCAGACCAAATAATGACTAGTCACTGCTTAATGTCAAAGAAATGTAACGTGTGTTCATTTCTACTGTGAATGTCCATAACGTCCGACCAAATAATGACTTGTCACTGCTTAATGTCAAGGAACTGTAGCGTGTGTTCATTTTTACTGTGAATGTCCAAAACGCCCGACCAAATAATGACTTGTCACTGTTTAATGTCAAGGAACTGTAGCGTGTGTTTATTTTAACTGTGAAATCCAAAACGCCCGACCAAATAATAACTTGTCACTGTTTAATGTCAAGGAAATGTAGCGTGTGTTCATTTTTACTGTGAATGTCTAAAACGTCCGACCAAATAATAACTTGTCACTGTTTAATGTCAAGGAAATGTAACGTGTGTTCATTTTTACTGTGAATGTTTATAACGTCCGACCAAATAATGACTAGTCACTGCTTAATGTCAAGGAACTGTAGCGTGTGTTCATTTTTACTGTGAATGTCTATAACGTCAGACCAAATAATGACTTGTCACTGCTTAATGTCAAAGAACTTCATAGTAATCAGTAACAGTACGTTACACGCTAACGCCATAGACGAATGATGAACTAAACCCAAATACATAAAACTTGCATAGTAATAAAAGAGTTTATACGACATGAGTCTTAAATATCATAAGGATCATTATGAGATCACAAATAAACAAATGACAGACATTTATAACATCACAAACAACACTGTAAAATATTCATATTTGTCTACATGTCAATAAAAGACTAAAGGATGTATTCTTGTTAAAATTCTGCTGTGCCAACAATGTTCCTGCTCCTGAAATGAAAAAAAATATACATTGATCATGTCCAATATAAAAGGTCATACTTCACAAAAGTACAACATGTCTTAATTAATTTGATATGCTCGATGTTTGAATCAAGGAAATATAATTACAAGACGTCAAGTTATTCCATACAAATAGTCTCAGGTATGCTTGATGCTAAGTTTTGAGTGAGTGAGTGAGTGATTCAGTTTAATTTTACGTCGCACTCAGCAGTATTCAAGCTATATGGCGGCGGTCTGTAAATAATCGAGTCTGGACCAGACAATCCAGTGATCAACAACATGAAAATCGATCTAAGCAACTGGGATACGATGACATGTGTTAACCAAGTTAGCGAGCCTGACCACCCGATCCCGTTAGTCTCATCTTACGACAAGCATGGGTTACTGAAGATCAATTCTATCCCGGATCTTCACAGGTTAAATGCTAGTGGAAATCACAGAGGAGTAAAGTCGTATCATGCAGAAACCTACAAGCTATAGTTTGAAAACTTAAGGATTGGTATTTTGTTGACGATATTCATTTTGGAAGGCAGACAGAGGTAAGTGAAACCTTTTCTGTTGAATGTTTTCGGCTTTTTTTTCCTCCAGTTCCTTTGCTTCTTCCTCCCTTCTTTCTCTCCTCTCTTTCAACTTTTTATAGCACACAAAAATACCCATGAAGCAAAAGCATAACGCAACGAAGCCCACGACGGCTACGATGATATATCTGTCCGAACATGAAAACGAATCATTATTGGTTAAAGCAACAACATCGTATCTTTTGTGAGTGAGTGAGTGAGTTTACTTTTACGCCGCACTCAGCAATATTCCAGCTATATGGCGGCGGTCTGTAAATAATCGAGTCTGTAAGTCAGCGAGCCTGACCACCCAATCTTGTTATTCGCCTTTTACGACAAGCATGGGTTACTGAAGACCAATTCTAACCCAGATCTTCACGGGTCTTGGTTGTAGTACGTGATCAACAACGTCAAATTTCTCAAGGAAGGTAGCCCAGGGGTTAAGGCGTTCGCTCGTCACCGAGTTCTAGACCCGAGTTCGATTCCCCACATGGATACAATGTGTGAAGCCCATCTCTGGTGTCCCAAGCCGAGATATTGCTGGAATATTGCTAAAAGCGGCGTAAAACCTCACTGACTTCCCACTACAGTAATTATAAATGTCCTGCTCACTCAGCAGGGAATGGGTACCCGATGTGTTAGGTGGCTGTAAAACCCCTAAAGCATTTTGGGTTGTATACCCCCAAGGAAGTTGGAAATGATAATTGGAAAGTATGTGGATCGACTGTTCGGGGAAAAATAAACCGCATTTGGAGTGAGTGAGTATAAATTTAGTTTTACGCCACACTCAGCAATAGTCCAGCTATATGGCGGCGGCGTGTAAAAAGTCCAGTCTGGACCAGACAATCCAGTGATCAACAGCATGAGCATCGATCTGCGTAATTGGGAACCGATGACGTGTATCAACCAAGCCAACGAGCCTGACCACCCGATCCCGTTAGTCGCCTCTTACGACAAGCATGGATTACTGAAGGTTCATTCTAACCCGGACCTTCACGGGTCACTAGCATTTGGATAAGTGCGCTAAATAATGATGATGATAATAACAAATAAGCATGGCCTCTCTCTGCAGCATGCTAACATTTAACTGTGCAGCATAAACATTAGCAAAGTCAAAGTCGAAGAAGTAAAGTCTATTAGTTAAATAGGTATATAAAATGGCGAACACTGACTTACTAATCATAATTACTTCTCTCATACCACACCTCTCTTTATGATCGTTACTATAGTGATAAAAGACAACAACATGGATTTCAAGCACCATCATCCCACCATAGATTTAACACTGATATTGTAAACGTACATCCATGAGTCGTCATCTCCCGATCCGCCACTCCCACTACTACCCGAGCTGTAATAGGTGCGGTACGATCTGGACCGGTAGAACCTGCTTCCTCTCGCTGTAAGAACAATTGGAAGTCCAAAGACATGAATTAAGTTCTTACCAAATATAAATACATTAAAAATAATATTTTAGTTTATTTGGAAATCTACAGAAAACACACACGAAGAGAGAGAGAGAGAGAGAGAGAGAGAGAGAGAGAGAGAGAGAGAGAGAGAGAGAGAGAGAGAGAGAGAGAGAGAGAGAGAGAGAGAGAGGAGGGATAGACATGGAGAGAGTGAGAGAAAGAGGGTGACATGGAGAGAGTCGCGCGCGCACACACACCCACACCCACACCAACCCACCCACCCAACAGCCCAAGTCAACGCTATGGAATTCAACACTTTCTAAAATTATTCTTGGAAATAAAGTCATTCAACTTTTGGAAATATATTTGTTAACTCCAAACATTAGATCCGAAATGACTGTTCACATTTTATCTATAAAGGTGCCTATGATCATTGAATCACGGTAAGTTTTTCACAGGTATGTAAACACTACGTTATTCCATCGCCCGCGGATATATTGACCTTTATTCAATTCAGGTCAGGACAATTCAGGTCATCACCTGGGTCAAACGAGAGGAAAACCAGCGACTAATGAACGCTCAGTTCACATTGAAAACCTTTGTAACATATCTTGTTGCAATACACGCTATAGTATGAGTCATTTCGTTTAAAGTTTCATGTGCGGATGTAGCTATATGACCTCCACCAACCCCCCTGACTATAACAAACAATTAATTCAAGTAATCCCATCAATCCTACTACACAGCCGTTCGGCGGGACGGCGTCACATGTTTCTCGTACCTCTTGTATTAATAGAACCGTGAGTCAGTTCAAACAAGTCGATAATCGAGTGAAGGGACCCTGTAAGATGGTAATTAATTTTACATGTTATAACACAACACTACGAGGGTCTGGTTAGGACTGTAGTTAGGTCTGAATGAAAGTAAGTCGGGGCTCTGTTCTCGTGGCTTCTCGCATAAGCAGGGAGGAGTGTTTCAGCTGGATTAGATCCTATCAAATTACCATCTAATATGTCGGGATACATTGTAAAAGGTCAAATATCAAAGCAAATGCATCCATCTAACCATGTATGCATATATGTTACAGGGACTGTGTGAAACCAGGGATTTCACGTAATACCTGAAAGATTCATTGATTTCGCGAAATCACTGTGACCCCCAGGGATTTCATGTATTCCCTAAAATTTCCAGGGATTTCATGAAATTACTGATTTTATTGGTGTTCCATTACACACATTCCCTGTTAGGATATCAGTGAATGTGTGAAATTAATGTTTGTAGCTTAAAACTTTAATGTTGAGTCTCATTTCATCCCTTAGTTCTTTGGAGTTGAAAACTTTGACAATTTACCGATGACACTTTTGGCTAATTACTTCCTTGAGTCGGGATACCAAGTTAATTTTCTCACGGCTTTACTGTTTAGTCTCATTTCATCCCGTAGGTCTTAGGAGTTGAAAACTTTGACTATTTACTGATGACACTAAGTCAAGCTAAGAGAGGGAAATTACCGGGTTTCGATAATATTCCAGTTGATGTTTTAACAAATGACATCTGTATAGATTATCTTCATAAACTGTTTTCTACATGGTCATGTACCCTCCAACTGGGCCCAGGGGATCATTACCCCTACCCCTAAGTCTGGAGCTGACAAGCTGAGGGACCCAATGTCTTATCGCAGCATCACACTAGTGCATCAGACAGACAGACAGACATATTTATTTGTATATGTGGCCCTGAGGCCAATAGTACATGTGTACAATAATAGCAGTGCATTTATGCGCAACCTGTAAATACGCGAGTTATAGGAACATCAATAAATCCATAAACACCCATTCACAATTTACATTTTTTCTCTCAACATAAGTATGTGGTACAACACAAGGACTAGCTTAAACAACAAGTCAATGTTTTCTGTGCGAAGTAGCATACAGAATTTATGTCTCGACGGTTGGTTATAGAAAAAATAAGGCAAATATGTTTCTCTTATTTCTAAATATTTCGGGCATACAAGTAATACATGGTACTCATCTTCTTGTGATAAATTGCAGAATGGACATTGGATATCTATTGCATTTGAAGTTTTGGCAAATCGCGCCGCTTGGACTTTGAAGTTGTAAGCGTTACATCTAAATTTAGTAAGCGTACGCTTAAGTTGTGGTGATTTAATCTTTGAAAGGTAAATTTCTGTATTAATACAATATTTATATTCTGAATAAAAGTTGACACAGGTTGATGACGTTATTTCATTATACCAGTCCTGTTGATAAATGTCTTTGCATCTCTGCTTGAATAATTTGATGAAATATTGTGTATTACTTACATTTTGGGCGATCCATACATTTCCAAAGCCATGACTAAAAAGAATAGTTCTAACGAATAAAACCCAATTAATATCTCCGGTATCATCTAGTGTTTTAAGCATTTCATAACTACATCTTGAATATCGTGAAATTGGTTGTCTCATCAATCTTAGCCAATATGAAATAACCCGACATCGGGCGTTAATAAACAGTGGAAAACGTCCACATTCAGCTAAAATAACCTTGTTCGCAGTTCTGTAGCCAACACGCAACAAGAACTTACAGAACTTTGAATGTACCTTTTCAATATTCTTGTTTATGTTAATGCCCAATATTTCAGAGCCGTACAACAAAATTGGTTGAATTTTTCCATCAAACAGTTTAAATGATGCATGGATCGGTAATTCTTTATATTTGCATATGAATTTCTTTATGACATGTAGGGCTCGTTCAGCTTGCATAGATAATGTTTCACAGGCTCTGGAGAATATATTTCTACACGAAAATATTATACCTAAATATTTGTAATATGACACCACCTCCAATTTTTGGCCATTAAGGAACCATTTTTCACTTTTAGAGATTTTACCCCCATTTTTAGTGCATCTTATTGTTATGATTAATAAATTAATCAATATTCCTTTTGTAGTTTCAAAAGTTACAGACGTTGTTTTTAGCGCTTTCGTTTATAAATGGAAACAGGACCTTTTACAAGTTGGTAGTTTAACTGGTAGGGGAGGTAATAAGTCACACACGTACTGAACTTTAAAGGTGGATTTTTGCAGTGATTTTTACGTTAATTGTAATATCTCGCCCTATGAGAAAAGCAATAGCTTTGTTTAGATGTGCGGTAGCGCCGCTTAGAATCGAAACTGTAAAGATTTTATTGAAGATGAGTGTCAAGTTTTATTGCATTGCCCTTTGTATGCTGATGAGCGATTGCAACTTTTATCTAAATGTGCATGTCTTTCAGATGTGTTTTTTGAAAATCTGTGTATGTTGAAAAGTTAGTTTTCTTCTAGCTTGTCCAGGTGTATCGTTTTTATCTGCGAAAACCTGCCTTAAAATTCTTAAAAAGCGTACTGCAACGTGTACCCTTATTATTGCATTTTTAATATTCATATATTATACTCTGTATATTGTGGCACAAGTGTCTCTCATAATTCCGTACGGAATGGCTCAACATTTTACTGTGATACAGCATTTGCGAGGTTTTTCAAACATTTTGTTTTTATTATTGAAAATAGACGTTTAAGTTTAAACGGACTAGACCATTCATAGAAATAACTTGGAATATACAGCATCCCGCTGTTGAAGAAGCGCTTTGGGATATGGATTTGGGAAGGAAAAGGTATTTTTCAAACCATATATTTCATGTTTGTCCTCAGCGTCTTCTTTCTACGAATAATGTGACAATGGACAAAGAACTGTTTCTCCACACAACTGTGATTTTCTAGTCGAATTGTGGTGGTCAGGGTTTCCAGAAATGTAACTGTTGTCCTAAGCAGTGTATATCAAATACGTTGTAAATGTTTTAAAGTGCTACTGAAGTGTAATAGCTTGTATGATAACACTCTATCTTGTCCCAACAAATGAATTTTATCAGGGAATACTCGGTACTCGCATTATAAATTTGGTGTTCTCTGTTTCAATAAGGGCTTACGGGGATTTCATGAAATCACTGAGCTAATATTTCAGTAATTTCGTGAAATCCCTGGAAATTTTAGGGAATACATGAAATCCCTGGGTTATCCCTCTTTGTTTACTTGCTAGCAGACGACATTTTCAGTGATCCTCAGTATGGATGATTTAGAGAAGAGGAAGTTGTTTTAGAGTATTATAACAAGGACATCAGATCAGCTAAAGTGATTTCAAGTAGAACAGGCATCCCTTTGTCCACTGAAAAATATTGCAAATGGATATGGCATTGAGCACCAGGGAGGCGCATGTAGGCCCAGAAAATTGACTGTCGGTGACATGAGGCGGCTTGGTATTCTTGTTTCTAAAAACAAACTAAGGAGTTTAGAAAACTTAAGGCTGGATATGATTGATAGAGGAACTGTGGCTGTCTGTAAGGAGACAATTATAACTGAGCTGCATGCAATGGGTTGGCAGAAAAGTCGAGGAATTCCATCACCGATCATGAAACCTGAACAAAAGGAGCAAAGGTTGAACTGGTGCTTACAGCATAGAAATTTTAGCTGGGACAATATGATTTTCTCATATGAAAGTTCTGTGTGGCTGTTTCCTAATACACTAAAATTCTGGACCAAACAAACTGAAAAACCTTTGTATCAGCGTCCAAAGTACAGTCCGAAATTTAACGTGTGGGGTGGCATATCTGTGTTAGGGGCAACGCCCCTCTGTGTGTATTTACAGGGAATATGAACAGTGAGCGGTACACATATATTCTCGAGGGACATTTACTTCCATCTGCTTACGTGTTCTATGGAAATGTTTGGATTTTCCAGCAGGAAAACGACCCAAAACATCGTTCAAAGCATTCACAGGCCTGGTTTCGGACCCAAAATATGACATTATTAGATTGGCCAAGCTATAGCCCTAACCTAAATCTCCCCTAAAAAAAGACGTCACAGATGGTTTCTAATCTGACATACTTGGCTGTTGATATATATTGACGAGAACAGTGTACACTGTAACAGATGTCACGTCTTAAGCTGAATATGATAACCATGAAGTTTAAAAACAGGTCCAAGGTTTCCATTTGACGTGTCCTTTCTCTCTACCTGTACGAGACTTGATGAAGACAGTCAGCCTGATAGACTTGAAAGAAACTCAAGACTTCAGAAAGAGGTTTTCATTGGTCTCCGCGCTCAGTAACTTAGTATCATGATATCAAAACGTACTGTTTAGTTTAGCGCTCTTCTGCAGCAAATGTAGATTAAATTCCATTTAATACAATACAAATTTCACATTTTATTATCATATTTTATCAAAAGCTGAATTTCAAACAAACTCACCCACTCACCCACCCACCCACTCACTCACTCACTCACTCACCAATTTGGCTCCCTGGTTCAATAAATACTAAAAATATGATTGTGGTACCGCTGTCCTACATTTGCATATTATGTTCGTTTATAAATAACAATGTAAACGACCAAAACTGTATACTTAAATTCATTAAATTGACAAATATCTTTCCACATTTATTGGAAATTACTGCAAAAAGCAGACTTGACACATAATCAAATAGAAATATATATCCAGTTTTGCTAAACCTTTTAAACTTACTGCATCTATTTTCTATAAACAGCTTCTTTCAACATTATTGCTTTGTTTTGATACATAGAGAACTAGGTCGAAATTATATTGAGAGACTAAGCGTTAATCTCGTGTACCTTGGCCTGCTATGACTGTTAACGCCTCCCACCAAGCGGTGTTTCTACCCGAGTCTACCCATGTCGTTTGTTCGCCTGACAAACATACGACATATTACTGTATCAAAATCAGATGAAACTTCTTACCTGTAGACACGAGCTGGATGAGTGAGGAACATATTAGGAAGCTGAGCTGTATCCAGTGTTTCATTATGGAGCGACTGCGACAATGTCCGACGTGGTATACTGCGACTATTGATTGTATATAAAGCGATGTATTGCGCAACCGGGTGTTTTGGTGAACAACGCCAGGATCGCCTCACCTAGTTACGACGGCATCCTTGTTGACAAAACGTGTTCTGCATTCATAAACATTCAGCTATACCGCATATCTGATTATGAGACCAACGTCTAGTCAATCATACCAGGGATACTCTACAACAGGGATAGGTCACTCGCTTGCTTCTTCACCATTTGTACTAATTAACGTGTGCCTCGTCATGCTCCAACGCACACGACGACTAGGTTCGTTCTCAGCGCAACTTCGGCTGCGTTTAACAGTACTTCAGCCAGTTTATTTTATCAGTCGGAAACTATCGGCAACTGTCGGAATATATAGAGGCTCCCTGGTTATATAAGCATTGCAAGCATCATATGCCGGAGCGGAAAGAGAACGAGCTACCTTCCTGGTAATATTCCAGAACAACAGGAGAAACCAACCGAGCAATTTCGCAGGTGTCCCACTTTCGTATAGAGTAATACAGACCAAGACACTGGTGGTTTGTCAATAGGTTGAAGGGATTAGGGTCTGTTCAAATATTGACCATAATATGTGATCGGTATCATATTTGCGGACGACACAGTTATCATGTATCATATATAGACTGTGGATTGAGCCGGACTTGGTGATCGAAATACGATTGTGGTCATTCCTGATGCACGACTTTATCATCAGAAAATACATGTACACAAGTCGTATAACATCTGTTATACTGGACAATATCTTAAGTCTGGTGCGTGTTTAAATGACATTTAAATGTGTATATACACAGTATATCATATCAGGGGAAATATACGTGAATCATTATGCAGCTTTGTTGGAAGTAGTTCCATGTGTTGCCAATTGATTTAGCTACACGCGTGTGCGCTCAGACGGACCCTAGTCCCAAACAGTCGCTACTTGGATTGTCGATGAATAACACTTACAATCATCAACAACAACAGGTATATTAATTATGATATAATAACACCAATGATAGCGATAACTTGTTGAAAAGACTATTTATTGTATTGTCTTGGAAATTTGAAGAGGATGATTTATAGTAAACAGACACTTTTTTACTGTAAAGTTAGAAATCAGAGCGTTATTAAAAACTAGCAATTTGAAATTAGAGATTTCTTATTTCAAATTGTATATTTCTAATAACGCTTTTTAAATTGAACTTTACAGTAAAAATATGTCTGTAAATTTTAAATTAACTTCTTGGAATTTCCCAGACATTTAAAAATCCAAAATGAATATATTGCTTGAATAGGCAATTGAAAAAATATGTTTACATCTGTTACCTATTTTAACTTATATGATATTTGCTTTCACTGTTACAAGAATTTTGATATTATTTTTGCCATTAAGTCGTAACATATAAAATGTATTGCCAAGTAGTCATTCATACGTGCTAATTATATATGTAGCACTACGGATATATCGATGTATATTACATGTTCCTCATATGACGCTCGTCCCGCACTAGGGATATATCGATATGTATTACATGTTCTCATATAACACTCGTCCCGCACTACGGATATATCGATATGTATTACATGTTCCCCATATAACGCTCGTCCCGCACTACGGATAACTCGATATGTATTACATGTTCTCATATGACGCTCGTCCCGCACTACGGATATATCGATATGTATTACATGTTCTCATATGACACTCGTCCCGCACTACGGATATATCGATATGTATTACATGTTCTCATATGACACTCGTCCCGCACTACGGATATATCGATATGTATTACATGTTCTCATATGACACTCGTCCCGCACTACGGATATATCGATATGTATTACATGTTCCCGATACAACACTCGTCCCGCACTACGGATATATTGATATGTTTTACATGTTCCTCATATAACACTCGTCTCGCACTACCGATATATCGATATGTATTACATGTTCCTCATATGACACTCGTCCCGCACTACGGATATATCGATATGTATTACATGTTCCTTATATAACACTCGTCCCGCACTACGGATATATCGATATGTATTACATGTTCTCATATAACGCTCGTCCCGCACTACGGATAATTCGATATGTATTACATGTTCTCATATGACACTCGTCCCGCACTACGGATATATCGATATGTATTACATGTTTTGAGAGTGCATCACCATTTGCACTTCCCTATGAGTGAGTGAGGGAGTTAGTTTTACGCCGCACTCAGCAATATTCCAGCTATATGGCGGCTTCCCTTTGACCATACTTGTTTGTACACTTATCGCTCTTGAAAGATGATTGGGGTATGACGTGAAATTTGCATCCCAAAAATAAAAAAATAAAAAATAAATAAATATAAAAAAAATAAAAAAATATATAAATAAATAATAAAAGAAAAAAAATAAAGAATAAAAAAAATAAAAAAAAAAACTATACAAGAAAAAAACCAAACAAAACAGCTATAAACAAACGATTGTCTGATGCATGAATGTCAAATTTAATGGTCCACAGTGATTTATCGACCTTCTTGAAAACCGTCAAAATCAAGAATGACACCCCATGCACGTGTATGGGGATGCGCGTGCATCCCATGTGTTGTATTCAGGGGTGATCGTGAGTGAGTGAGTTTTGGTTTACGCTGCATTTAGCAATATTCCAGCAATATCACGGCGGTGGACACCAGAAATGGGCTTCACACAATGTACCCATGTTGGGAATCAAACCCGGATCTTCGGCGTGACGGGCGAACGCTTTAACCACTAGGCTACCCCACCGCCCCTGTGTTTAGGGGTTGTGATAAAGGGAAATGGTGGTGCGTTCATAAGATGTCTGTCTTTGAAAAGTTTGTTCACGCTTATATACTTCCTATATCCACATTGAAAGTTCAGGTTCCCCTACCTTTTTAAGAGTATATTTAGATGTTTTTATAATCATACACAATAATTAAGCTATGAACACTTCTTCACGTTGTTCACACTGATTCCGACATCTAAGGGCAATTGCATCGTGCTTTGAAAAAGTATATACATGGACCTGTTTCACAAATATTTACAAGCGATATATGTTACAATAATTAAAATAATGAACATATTTTTCTTTATTATTATCCCATTGAGACCCGACCGGGTCTGTAAATAATCAAGTGAAGACCAGACAATCCAGTGATCAAGAGCATCGATCGATCTCCGCAACTGGGATATGATGACGTGTCAACCAAGTCCGCGAGCCTGACCACCCGTTTCCGAAAGTCGCCTCTTAACGACAAGCATGGGTTACTGAAGTTGACTGAGTTCAGTGTCTATACATCTAACATGGCTACCTGAGGTGAAATAGGATGGAAGTGCTGGTTGACAAAATCTTTAGGATATAGATAACAGGAGGAATTTACAGTTAAAAATGAAACTGCAAAAGGCAAAACCAGATCTGTATTAAAGTATAGTCAACGGGACAAACGGAAGAGGGTTGGATTGGTTTTATAGTTGTAGGGTGACGTGGGCCAATAAGAGGCCTATATGCACCCAACACATTGACTTGATAACGGAAGAGGGAAATATATCAAAAGTTATCTCCCTTGCACCAGGTCTTAGAGGTGATAGTAGCTTTTACGAACACTTCTACTTCAATATGTTCTACATGGATAAAGCAAATGAGTTTAGTTTTACGCCGCTTTTAGCAATATCACCAGAAATATCCACCAGAAATTGGCTTCACACATTGGACCCATGTGGGGGAATCGAACCCGTGCCTTCGGCGTGACGGGCGAACGCTTTAACCACTTGGCTACCCTACCAAGGATACAGCAAAAATGTGCTATTGATGATCAGCTGTCTGTGAAAGTACATAGTGCCTGACACCCGATCCCGTTAGTCGTCTCTTACGTCAAGCATGGATGGCTTCTGTCCAAGAGCGTTCGTTTCGGGGGTAGTTCAGGATGGTTGGCCGACAGATAGACAAAGGTCAGATGTTGAAGTGATACCGATGCAATTTTTATTGTGGTTGGGCAAATGGTGATCTAAATTGTACAGGTAGATGGTAAACACGTGATTAACGCACCCCGGGACCAACGTGGGCCAATCGTCCCGGTGCGGAGACCAGCTCGGTCACTTACACACACACATGCAGAAGTAGGACGGCGATTTTTCATCGTCGTCAAAGTCGTCGGTGATTATAGTCTGTTTGCAGTGAAAACGTACCGATGAACTTCACTTTCAACAAAAATGTAAATCAAAAGAAGTGAAATTAAGATTGCGAATCCTCATAACTTTACCTTGCCATTTGAACATTTAAAATTCAGAATATTTTTTCAACTTAAGATAAAAGTTGTTTGATAAACGATCATAGTTTCAAATCGCTATTACTGGTTTGTATTACAAAGGGGTAAGCGCAGTAGTTGAAACAGTGAAACAAATGCACGTGCGGTACGTGATGAGCGTAAACTTAGACCAACTCTCTTGTTCTCGGTGTTTCATTTAATGTGCATACCCCCGTGTGAGTTCATATCAACTTTATGATTTCTATCATGTACGTGAAAACGGGGTGCGAAAGGAAATAGTGCAATTAACGTTACTGAGGGGCGGGCTATCCTAGTATGTTAAAGCGTTCACTCGTTGCATCGAAGACCCGGTTTCGATTCCCTATATATCTACAATGTGTGAAGTAGAACAGGCACTTGTCCAGAATCTGAAGTGACGCTATGAATATTCATGATAAATGTCTTCTAAAAGCTGAGTCTACTGTGTGATTTGGACTAAATCATGAGCCTGACTGTGCTTATGATCGGTTGTATAAAGTGATGATACAATTTTTTCACTAAAAGGTGAATGTTTGACTATGAACGTATATAGGTTCAGGCTCATAACGCCGACCTTTCGGTCAGTCAGTGATTGTCAAGACAAACTAAGTGAGTTCATATCAACTTTATGATTTTTATCATGTACGTGAAAACGGGGTGAGTTTATATCACCTATTTCGTTAGGTAGTTCTGAATTTAGTATAACCCAGAAAGTTAATCCATTAAAACAACATGCACAGTCAGACCCCCAACATCAAAGGATTTTTACTGTAATAACAATGTCTACTTCCCGGTAAGACACCGACCTTTCGACCAAACTTCACGGTTGAGTAGAAAACTTGGAGAGACTTGTTTCATTTTGCCAATTAATGAAGGATTACGAGGACAATGAAGAAGGATCAACGAGTTGTTAGAAGAGGATAATCCGGATTATGCGGATGAGAGCACACCTTATGAGAAGACGACAACAGTTTATATGTTATCAGTTTATTTCCATACTTGAAGCACTCATCAACAAACTCAGTCGACAGATTTTTACGTTTTTTTACAATGATTCACATAAGTAAATACGTGACATTTTTAATAAATACACCGCATGTCTGATGCGTATTCATGATACATATATACACATTATTTCACAGAGATTGATTGATTTTAACCCAAATGCAACAGGTGGAATGCTGAATCAGCAAACTGTCTCACGGACAGTGTTCCTTGTCTGAGCTGGTGACGGATGTGATCCAGTCGTCGCTCCAAGCCCCTGTATTTCTTCTTCTTGGACGGACGCTTCTGGCCAGCAGCGTACTGGACCAGCTTGTTCTTCGTGTTGGTCTGTTCTCGCGAGATGTTTGGGTGAGCCTTGCCGACGTATCTCTTCAGACGTGAATGTCACCCTTCCACTTGGTTGTGCGTTCTTGGCCCGTCTGAGTGTGTCAACCAAGCCAGCGAGCCTGACCACCCGATCCCGTGAGTCGCCTCTTACAACAATCATGGGGTGCTTCAGATCAATTCTAACCCGGATCTTCACGGATAATCTGTTCATCTGTGCCAATGGCGTACAACCTGGTGCTGCCGTGCACACCCCAATTTTGTGGTAAGCAGTGAGGTTTGCACCCGTCATCACGTAAAGGGGCGTGACAGCCAAAGTGGCACAACGGCAGTTGCCTACATATAATTTGTTTAAAATTACAAAAAGGGGGAAACAACTCTAAACTTAATTTGGATTTAAATGATACACAAGTTTACGAAATGCCTTACTTTGGGGAATCTCAGTGCTCCTGCAAAGTTGAAACCTGTAGAATGTATTTTAGAATAAAAAACTATCCTTAAACCAGCTTGGGAATCCATTGCTGTTACTTGTCATATCAAGACAAAATCGTATTGAGTGAACCAGAAGCGGCAAACCATGTCACGTGACAAGATATTCTGACAGAAGATGCGAGCTGGTGTGTAATGGTAGATGCTGAAATTCACTCCTGTTATATAAATACAAATCTGTGCCGCAGTAGATTTGATTAGAAGCGATGTGCATTGTATCGAAATGACATTCTTTAGCAGGGGAGGATCCAGGGTGGGAGGGGCGGGGAGTGGGTGGGGGTCGTGAGTGTGGCGAAAAGAATTTTCCCTGAGGAGCATTTCCCCCTAACCTTTGGACGTCATGATATATGTCTCCAAATTGCTGGATCCGTCCTTGTCAAGGTGTCGTTAGTTTTAGGAGGCATGTTTTGCTAAGGTTCCAGTCCAATCTCACCGATTTCTCAGTATTGGTCCGAAAGTCGAGGATTTACATTGTTTAAGTTGCCAAAGATTCGGGCGACTTGGAATATTGACGTCTCCATCTATCGGGCAGACTATTTGCCATGTTTTCTGTTTATCGAGATACATCTTGAAGGTTTGTATAAGCATAAGATCGGCCATATTGCATTAGTGATAGTTTGTCTCACAGTCCCTGAACCATATTATTTTCCCTACTGCCTAGCCCTCCCTGCAATGCTAAAGCCTTAAATGAAGCAAGTCTAGATTTCCTCAGGTTCTGAATCTCTGGTCTCCCTGGGGCTCCTTTTCAATTTAAATGGGGTTGCTTGTTACTATCAAAATTATATATATATTCAGGGACGAAACGTTAGTCTACGTTAGGTATTCTCTATAATGCGATATTGACACAGTTCACTATTTGTTACGAGGGAGGAGTGCAGAGAAAGGATGGAGACGGCACAGCACAGGTTAATGAATCAATAACTTTGTCGGCACTTGTGCACGTGCTTCTCTAAAACCTGTCCCTTTCTCTGCACTCCTCCCTCGTAACAAATCGTGAACTGTGTCAAAATTTTAATGATAGTTTGTTAAACAACTTTTTTAATTTTAGGACATAAATTCTGCAAAAAAAATCACAGAGTTGGTCTGATGTTTTGATTATGATCAGCGTTTCATTAAGTATTATATGTTTATTAGTTTTCGAGTTAGATTGCAATTCATCGGTCCGCTTTTGAGCCAAGCCGACTATAGTTCAGATTCAATGCCACGGTATTGTAAATGCACGCAGACACAGACACACACACGCACACACTACAAAACACAAGGGAACTAATGATTTGAATAATACTTCTTCATCTATATGTATACACGCTCAACACAACGTTCTGTCTGACGTCGATAACACGTTAACGACTGCCTAATGGACAATGTGAAACCCGATCTGTCTCAGAATTCCCAGAACCATTCCCCCTTTGGCTCAGCTCTGCCTGCAACACACATGCTCCTCGACTGTCTCAGTCCTAGTCTGTCTCACAGTCCCTGAACCACATTATTTTCCCCACTGCCAAGCCTTCTCTGCAGTGCTAAAGCCCTAAATAAAGCAAGTCTAGGTTTCCTCAGGTTCAGAATCTCTGGTCTCCCTAGGGCTCCTTTTCAATATAAATGGGCTTGTTTGTTACTATCAAAATTATATATATTCAGAGACTAAGCCTTAGTCTATCTCAGTCCCTGAACCACATTATTTTCCCCACTGACTCGCCCTCTCTGCTAAAGCCCTATATGAGGCAAGTCTCAATCTCTGGTCTCCCTGGGGCTCCTGTTCAATATAATAGGTTTGTTTGTTACTATCACAATTGTATCTTGTCAGAGACTAAGTATTAGTCTAACATGCTCCATGCGAGGCAAGTCTAGGTTTTCCATCTGGTTCTAAATCTCCGATCTCAGCGATGCCCTCAATATGAATTTGTTTCTCCCAACAGTGATATATTTTCAGCAGAGACCATATTATATTAGAATAATGATAATCTATTACATGGTTTCAGATACAAAGCGGTAGCCTGGATGAAACATTAATGTCCTATACATGTATATGCATGCACTTCATAACACCAGAGACCATATAATAGATTATATGGTCTCTGATAACACTGCAGGACCGCCACCTGGTAGAGCGTCCGCCCGGACTTGTTGGTCCCTGCCTGGCGCTCGGCATTAATGGGTACAACAAGGACTGGTCGGCTCGGAGTCAGTATAATGTGTCTGAGTGGGGTATTCATGCTTCACTGCGGCATGGTATCTCAGTGGGCTAGCACTATAAAACCAGCTTAAGTGTGGGCTAGTACAAGCAGCCGCACATACACATACACACGCATGCACGTCGTCATATGAGCGAAATATTCTCAAGCACGACGTTAAACCCAATTTCACCTCACCTCACCTCATAACACTGCACCTTGCTCAAGGTTGTCATTTTTCCAAAGGTCACAGACCGATGCTTATTTATATAATATTTATTATATGGTCCCTGATTTTACAGACTTGCACAGTAACCGACCAATGTTGCGTACCATTGCCCGATTTGTTACTCCACATAAAAGAAAATAAAAGAAATGCGAAAAACATTTAAAATCACCAATAAATCCTAACACCTGTGAAGGTCCGGGTTAGAATTGATCTTTAGTAACCCATGCTTGTCGTCAGAAGTGATAAACGGGGTCGGGTGGTCAGACTCGCTGACTTGGTTGACACAATCATGTCATCGTATCCCAATTGCTTAGACCGATGCTCATGCTGATCACTGGATTTTCTGGTCCAGACTCGATTATGTGCTGACCGTCGCCATATATAGCTGGAATGTTGCTGAGTGCGACGTAAAACTAAACTCACTCACTCACTCACTCAAAAAACCCATAACAAGCAAAAAAAAAAAAAAAAAAAAAATTATAGCAATCGTATAAATGAAGCCAAACAGTGTTAAAACTGGGCGTTTCACGACATGCTAGAAAGTGACCAAGGCTGTCTGACATTCTACACAAGTGATAAACATCGGACAAGTCGATACCAGTCGATAACATTAGACACTTGTTAATGGCGGTTGCCACTTTAGTCTTGATATACTATCCAATGAAGGGGGCACGTGTAAATCATAAGTGACATGACACAGATGCCACAAAGAATAGGCCCTTTGAAAACTTCTCCTATTGCCTGTTGATAATGTTACAAGTTAAAACATCAGTTGCCCTTGCCATTTTGTATTCCCGCGAACTCTTTAATGGACCAGTTTGAAGAATGTCAGGAATTCCCCGACCACTGTTCAACCCCGATTCTGATGCCACGAGCTGAAGTAGCAGCGTGTGTATGTAAGTGATACCAGACCTCGGCGGGGTTTCCGGTTATAGAATTATATCACACAAACAAACATATTCGGCTTTTGGGAATGCTTGCAAGCCACGATGAGCTGATGTGACACTAGTTTACTTAAATGGATTCACATGGAAAACTCTCAAACGTCTTTCAAATATATTAATGGAGGAGGAAGAACTGAAATTACTCTTAAATGTTGTCACGAGTCTCTTCGACATATTGGATTCTTCAGTTCAACATGCAGCTGTCGCTGTTCATTGTGAACATCAACAAATTAATTGAATAGAAACATACGCTATTGCTTAGCCGTTGGTGGATTATGGGGAATAACGATTTAATTTCATTTGATTACATAATATTTAAGATTCAAAATATATTCAGCATAAATGTTGTCCTGGGCCCATTCCTAAAGATGAGTGGGCGAGTGTATTTGTACACGAGCGGACGTTTTAAGCAACACTGCCCCACTGTCCTCAATACTAAAGACACCATTGCTTCATACAAAAAGACCCTGTTGCCCCCAATACTAAAGACCATACTCACTACTGAAGTTCCCATTGACCCATACCAAAGACCCCAATGCCCTGCATACTTAAAAAAACATTGGTCCCCCACAATACGACCGATTACCCCCCATACTAAAGACCTGACCACCCCAGCCCACCCACTCCACCCACCCGCCACTAAAGACCTGATTGCCCCTATACATAAGACATGATTGACCCCCATACCAAAAACCCTATTGCCCAAAACTTAAAGCCCAATTGACCCCCTACCATACTAAAGACCTGATTGCCCCATACTAATTTAAAGACTTGATTGCTTCCCCAAAAAACATTATTATTTTACCCCCAACAAAAAAAACACAAAAACCCCAAAACAACCAAACCAAAACAGACAAAAAAACAACAAAACACAACAACAACAAACAACAACATCAAAACTAACAAAAAAACCAACAAAAATCAAAATCAAAACCAAAAAGCACCCCAAAACTAAAGACCTGACAGCCCCCATAGTAAAAACCCCAATTGCCCCCATACTAAAGACCTGATTGCCCCCATACTAAAGACCTGATTGCCTCTCATACTAAAGACCTGATTGCCTCTCATACTAAAGACCTGATTGCCTTTCATACTAAAGAGATGGATTTTGATTCATGGGGGGTCCCCTCATCTTGCTCTAACATATATCTCAGTATGCAATGGATAAATGTTTGTATAACAGAATTGGTTTTAAAAACGAATCCCTTTAATGTTATGTTGTGTGTAGATATTAGTAAATATAGTAATCGAGCCATTCTAAAAGACTTGAAGAAACAGCTTGATAAGGCAATAATTTGCGTATAAACACAACATAGTGTTATTTTTTGGTACAATTGTGATACCATAGCCAAATTTCAAATGTCTACTTGATGTGTACTTGATGAAAACCAGATAATACATCCCACGTAATGTAAACACAAGTAAGTCACTTGATGCTGCAAGATTTATCAATGACTCATATCATAATTGATAACAGAGTGATTCATAAGGACGTAGATCATATGATTAAACACTGATAAATTAACTCGATTTGTAGTCCTGTGTATTACGTATCGATACTGTTTCTTCATATGAGGAGGTCAATATCTACACTGTTTAAAAATATATCGTTTGAGCAATGTACGTGGAATACGTTTGTGTTGTGCCAACCTAACTTATTTGTAATACGCTCCGATCATATAATGAAGCAAGATCGGTACACATATACATACATGCACTCACAGAAAATGATGTTTGAACATCTGTTACCTTTTTTAACATATATGATATTTGCTTTCATTGTTACAAGAATTTTGATATTATTTTTGCCATTAAGTCGTAACATATAAAATGTATTGCCAAGTAGTCATTCATACGTGCTAATTATATATGTAGCACTACGGATATATCGATGTATATTACATGTTCCCCATATGACACTCGTCCCGCACTACGGATATATCGATATGTATTACATGTTCTCATATGACACTCGTCCCGCACTACGGATATATCGATATGTATTACATGTTCCTCATATAACACTCGTCCCGCACTACGGATATATCGATATGTATTACATGTTCCTCATATAACACTCGTCCCGCACTACGGATATATTGATATGTATTACATGTTCCCCATATAACACTCGTCCCGCACTACGGATATATTGATATGTATTACACGTTCCCCATATAACACTCGTCCCGCACTACGGATATATTGATATGTATTACACGTTCCCCATATAACACATGTCCCGCACTACGGATATATTGATATGTATTACATGTTCCTCATATAACACATGTCCCGCACTACGGATATATTGATATGTATTACACGTTCCCCATATAACACATGTCCCGCACTACGGATATATTGATATGTATTACACGTTCCCCATATAACACATGTCCCGCACTACGGATATATTGATATGTATTACACGTTCCCCATATAACACATGTCCCGCACTACGGATATATTGATATGTATTACATGTACCCCATATGACACTCGTCCCGCACTACGGATATATTGATATGTATTACATGTTCCCCATATAACACTCGTCCCGCACTACGGATATATTGATATGTATTACATGTTCCTCATATAACACTCGTCCCGCACTACGGATATATTGATATGTATTACATGTTCCTCATATAACACATGTCCCGCACTACGGATATATCGATATGTATTACATGTACCCCATATGACACTCGTCCCGCACTACGGATATATTGATATGTATTACACGTTCCCCATATAACACTCGTCCCGCACTACGGATATATTGATATGTATTACATGTTCCTCATATAACACTCGTCCCGCACTACGGATATATCGATATGTATTACATGTTCCCCATATAACACTCGTCTTGCACTACGGATATATCGATATGTATTACATGTTCCCCATATAGCACTCGTCCCGCACTACGGATATATCGATATGTTTTACATGTTCCCCATATAACACATGTCCCGCACTATGGATATATCGATATGTATTACATGTTCCTCATATAACACTCGTCTCGCACTTCCGATATATTGAGGTATATTGCATGTTCATCATATGACACTCGTCCCGCACTACGGATATATCGATATGTATTACATGTTCCCCATATAACACATGTCCCGCGCTACGGATATATCGATATATATTACACGTTCCTCATATAACACTCGTCCCGCACTTCGGATATATTGAGTTATATTGCATGTTCATCATATGACACTCGTCCCGAGTACGGATATGTCGATGTAGATTACATGTTC
Organism: Haliotis rubra; assembly: GCF_003918875.1. NCBI lineage: Eukaryota > Metazoa > Mollusca > Gastropoda > Lepetellida > Haliotidae > Haliotis > Haliotis rubra. The sequence goes on along the minus strand of NW_025765155.1, from coordinate 122,696 downwards.
CTCATATGACGCTCGTCCCGCACTACGGATATATCGATGTAGATTACATGTTCCACGTATGACGCTCGTTTTACATTACAGATATTTCGATGTATAAATTCGTTAATCCTTTTAGGAACCTGTCTGAAATTACGAATTTGATACAACCTATTCAGCTCCAAATCTCTAAACGATTAATTACTTATTGGTGCAAATTGAAATTTTCCCATCCAAACAACAAAACTGCAGTTTTCATTCTAGATTATATCATGGATGATGCCCCCTGGCTAAATCATGTGAAACATATATATTGTAAATGTGGCAGTATTTGTAAACTCCTTTCATTATACTCAATCATGGATCATATCACAATCTGAGTCCTGATAGACCAGGGTTTACAATCGTGGACCAGTGAAATGAATAACTCATGTAAAGGACAATATTATAAGATTTTTAAAAACTCACCTTCACTCGACAATAATTACTGCTATCTGAAAACATTTGGAAACCTATTCTATATTGTAAAACATCTAACCATAAATTGCAAATAGAAAGTGAGAGATAGACAAATCTCTCAAGAAATGAAAGAGTATGTAACCTTTGTAACTCGCAGATAACTGGGGATGAATTCCATCAGGGCCGGATACAGCTTTTGAGAAGGGGTGATGGTGGTGGTGGGGGTGGTGGTGGTGGTGGTGGGGCATGCACACTATTGAGAAAGGAGGGGTGCACACTTCATTTTCACGAGCGTTTCAATGGTCATTTAATAAACTTTCAGGACAAAAGGGGGGGTGGGGGTGGTGCGCGCACCCCTGCACTCCCCATCTGGATCCGCCTATGTTCCATTATATCTTTAGATGTTCATATTTTAGCCAACAACGCATCACTCACCTAGCAGATAGCCCTTGTTCCTTCCTTCATCCCTCTACATTTAAAAAATTGATGTCAAGTAACGAAAATTTCGACAATCAAACCCCGATCCAAATTTATCAAATGTATATGTTCTAGTTTTCAGTAATCATTGCGTATATTCCCTGTCACCTTCTTGCATAATTTGTATATTCTGCATTCCATTTTATGTACTTATGTACCACCGGAGGTGGTTCCATTTTGAGTAATAAACTCTGAGTATGAGTGTGGATAACTTAACGATGCTCCCTATATGGACTCGAATCGTACTACACAGATATAGTTATTCAGTGCTCCTAAAAAGACACTTCCCTGACGCTACTGATGTCTCAAAATATTTGCATTTATTATAGACTAGTAGTCCCAGACATACCTTATTAAAAAATATATATTTATCTTCTGAACAAGTCTAATTGGAGCCGAGAACATTCCTTACTGGGGCGGTGGTGAAAGCGTTCGTTCGTCACGCCGAAGACCCGGGTTCGATTCCTAACATGGGTACTATGTATGAAGCCCAATTTTGGTGTCCATCGCCGTTATATTGTTGGAATATTGCTAAAGACGTGAAACCAAACTCACTCACTCACTCACTCACTCACTCACTCACTCACTCACTCACTCACTCACCTCACTCACTCACTCACTCACTCACTCACTCACTCACTCACTCACTCACTCACTCACTCACTCACTCACTCACAATCCTTACTTTCTGAGCTATCTTTCTAGGCTTGAGTAGGACTTCTATCTGAAGGTTTTCTCAGTGCGAGTGGAACATGTACTCTGTTGATCTTTGGAAGGTCAGGGATAATACAGCATCCTTCTAGCTGGCCAATCATATTTAACAATCTTATCTGAAGGATTGGAAACACACGTCCATTCATATACTCTTCGTTCAGTCGAAGTGAGCCTGTCCCAGACAGCAAGTAAATAGTATGAAATCCCTGAAGGGTCATTGTCGCGTTGTTGCCCTTACAAACATATGCAACGACTGTTAAAACTGCGAGGCGCGACAATGTGACTACGCGTTGTCGTGCTTTGAATATTTTTTTATTCTACTAAAGGCCGACAATGGGTCAACGCGACACATTTTTACCTAGATTTGGTTACTTTTGAAATTTTGTTTGTTGTGGTAAGGGAGACAACGCGATAATGACTCTTCTAGGGTTCCGTAAGATAGACACTCGGTGATGCAGCTGGTCTTCAAGAGATGATGACATTATCTGGGGCGAGATTTGATGAATTGCATTTTGGGCGGTTAAACTCAAATGCACTCATCCAAATTTTATTTTGCTGTTGGTTTGAAAGGAATTCCACTCATACTAAGTTCAATCTAATATTTATATGTCGAATTCGTCCAGCGCAGTCGTATTACGCATGAGAATATTAATTTAATTTGTTAATGCAGAATAGGACGTACATATTTCTACTAAGTTCTGTATGCACGTAAATATGCCATCATCAGTATTAAAGAGCTATAAGGCAGCATTTTACTCTACCACAAATGTGGTTCAGATTTATCTCGACTGAACCAGATCACATCGGCATTGTCGATTGCTTGTCATGTATTGCACGTGCATGTTCATTAATGTTAATAGTCGTTGTCCCCCACATGGTAGCCTTGCTCCAAGGTTGTATTAATGAAGTCGAGGACAAAAGGACCCCAGTCTGTTATAAATCATTTTTTTTAGAAACTATCATTTAAACTATTAATATTTACCCTACAGACTTGTGCTCTTAGGACCTCAGTCTGTTATTTACTATTTTTTAGAAATTATCATTTAAACTATTATTTTTTGCCTGAGAGACTTATGCAAGTCTGCCTGTCCCCCGTGATATTGCTGAAATATTGCTAAAAACGGCGTAAAACTAAACTCGCTCACTCACTCTGTTTCATGACATCATCCAAATTCATCCAGTATCAGTCTGACATGGGAAGAAACAACGTGTTCCTCATGTTAATCACATTAGCCTAATGTTGAAAGCATTTGCTCGTCGCGCCGAAGACCGGGTTCGCTTCCCCACATGAGTACAATGTGTCAAGCCCATTTCTGGTGTCCCCCGCCATAGTATTGCTGGAATATTGCTAAAAGTGGCATAAACCCATACTCACTCTCTTACCCTATCCGTAGTGAACAAGACGTAGCATTAGCTGCTACCGTCCATACCCGTGAAGATCCGGGTTCGAATATTGATCTTCAGTAAGCCATGCTTGTCGTAAGAGGCGACTAACGGGACCGGGTGATCAGGCTTACTGACTTGTTTGACACATGTCATCGGTTCCCATTTGCGCAGATCGTTGCTTATGCTGTTGATCACTGGATTGTTTGGTCCAGACTCGATTATTTACAGACCGCCGCCATATAGCTGGAATATTGCTGAGTGCGGCGTAAAACTAAACTCACTCACTCTTACCCTACCCGTAGTGAACAAGACGTAGAATTAGCTACTACCGTCCATTGTTTGAATGTCCTTGTACTTCTCATTTCCTCCTGGTTCTAAAACACGTCCTGTTTCATACATACATGTACATGTATATCACATCCGTTCCTTCCTTCGCATCATCATCCGCTCCAGTTATATAATTATTTGTTTTGCTATTTATACTTTTTGATACTGTAAATGTACAACCTACATTGCATACACCTACACAACAGGCCACTAATCAGTTATTCAGGTGCCAATCGAAGGTACACTGTTGGACAAAATAAAGTGTCCCGTGAAGATCCGGGTTAGAATTGGTCTTCAGTAACCCATGCTTGTCGTGAGAGGCGACTAACGGGATCGGGTGGTCAGGCTCGCTGACTTGGTTGACACATGTCATCGTATCCTAATTGCGTAGATCGATGCTCATGTTGTTGATCACTGGTTTGTCTGGTCGAGACTCGGTTGCTTACAGACCGCAGCCATATAGATGGAATATTGCTGAGTGCAGTGTAAAACTAAACTCACTCACTCACAGCGGAGTGAAATCATTCACTCACTCAATACCCGCTTCAGTCCCCATACTGTTCAGGATCGCAGTCGATCCACTTTGAGTGGGGCGGTATTGTAGCCAAGTGATTAAAGCGCTCGTTCGTCACGCCGAAGAAACGGGTTCGATTCGCAACATGGGTACAATGTGTGAAGCCCATTTTGGTGCCCTACGCAGTGATATTGCTGGAATGCCCTTAAAGGCAGGGTAAAACTAAACTCAATCACACCCACTTATTCTGACTGAAGTGACAATAATCTTGGATACATTCTACCCTCCTGTGTCAGTTGCATATCGAATTCTGTTATCACAACCCACCTCGGAATTCGTTGAGGTGACGCCAATTTGTCAAATATAGCTCGGCCAGGCTATCTTGTGTTATCACTTCATCTTTGGACATAGATAACTATGGTCTTGTGATGACAAGTCACCGAGTCGAAGTTCAGTCTCAACAACCTTAAAAGGCCGGGCTGCACTCTGCTCGCCCTCTTATTCTCTTTGCTGTTGTCGCATATACTTCTCTCCTCACAACTAATCAACATGGACGCTCTTCTCGGCAAATGGCAGGTTATCAAGGAGGAGACTGTTGGCATGGAGGAGTTCCTCAAGGCTGCAGGTAGGGATATACTGCTTGTCTTACAAATTTCACAAAATACAATCAAAATATTTTTCGATAAATTATTTTGTATATGAGTGAGTAAGTTTAAATGCACTTTGAAAAGTTTTTCTCTTGCATCACCTTGACCTGGAAACAATCAGATCAAATCATCAAATCAGGAACTCACGATCCTGCACGACAAAGGGACGCAACTCTGCATAGTGAGTTGAAACGCTTTGGACTGCGGAGTGAATTTCAACTCTGAAAACACACACACGAAAGCTGTCAAGTTTACTTGTCTTTTAGGTCATCATTTTTTTAAACGTTGTCTAATGAACCTGTTATTAAAAAAATACATCTCCATTATTGTTTGAAGTGAAGCATGTTTAGGTCGCACATAGTCGCTCTCTTCGCTGCGATGTAACTAGCCTGTCAAGGATCATGACATGCGCAGTCGCCGTTAAAAGCCTCGTTTCCATGCCATCAGTTGCCGCCATGTTGGGGGCGTTATGCGGCTTGTTCGGCTTGTTTGCATTTATTTGAGTGTGTTTAATAGTAGGACAGATATTTTTAAATTATTTTAAAATTTTTTTTTTAAAGCCTTAATATTAATTTAAATCGACCGATGATGGACAACCTGTAAAAACAAGGATAGTGATCGTTCGCAGTCATTCATCGTTACTGTGGTATTAATGCATTGACTCTATTCAAAACCATTTCTGATGATAATACGGCCAGGTCCATCTTGCTCGATTCCGCAATCAGCGTGATAATATTTAAGGGAAAAAAACGTAACTGTACAATGTTTTTTCATCTTATTTTTGTTTTACGCCGCACTCAGCAATATTCCAGCTATATGGCGGCGGTCTGTAAATAATCGGGTCTGGAAAGACGTTCCAGTGATCAACAGCATGAGCATCGATCTACGCAAGTGGGATACTATAACATGTGTCAACCAAGTCAGCGAGCCTGACCACCCGATCCCGTTAGTCGCCTTTTACGACAAGCATGGGTTACGGAAGATCAATTCTAACGGATCTTCACCGGTCCATGTTTTTGCATGAACATTGAGGGTCGCGTCGATGATGATGGCGGTGTTGTATTCCAGGTCTGCCCCAGGACGTGGTCGACCTCTACACCAAACTGGACTACACAGTGTCCACTGAAAAGGAGGGGGACGGCTACAAGACCCACATCGTCATGGAGGGGGTCGGGGAGCAGGACTACACGTGGAAGTTCGGTGAAGAGTTCGAATACGCCGCCATTGATGGCACAAAACCCAGGGTACGTCAACCGACCGAAGGTCTGGCCTAACGTGAGTGAGTGAGTTTAGTTTTACGCCGCACTCAGCAATATTTCAGCTATATGGCGGGCCTGACAAATATAATGAGTGATTAAAGAATGACAACCTCAGATCACTGACGAATTCAATACATTTTCTGCTCAATTTTGAAACCACCCGGGCTAAATATTTTTCGTAAAACCCCCCACCTTTTTACTAATTCTGGAGAACCGTTTGGCAAGACGTATTCACATTTATTAAGAAATTAAAGATATCTTCAATTGCTTTAAAGATCTCTGTATTTTATATGGTGATAATTATATTGTTTCCATAATATCGATAAATAATTGAAGATATCTTTAATTGATTTCTGATATATAAAGTAGAATTACAGATATCGTAAAATGTTACTGAGATATCAACACGATTTTTTGTGATATCTCCAAATGTGTTTAAGATATCAATACAATTACGATCACAATATACATAACTGTGTTAGAAATGAATTCAAGATTTCTTAAATACAATTCAAGACATATCTGTTTTCATTCAAAATATCTTTACAACAAATTAAGATAACAGTATTTCTTAGTAATTGTGAAAACGGCTTGCTATAGAACCATGTTCCTCAAATGTATAAAAACAGCGGCTGTGTTTTCGATTCCGAATACGGGATTCTGTCTCATGATTTTGGGTTACTAGCCTGGGTTGGTGTTTTGGGCAAAATGGTACAAGCTAACGACCCGCCTCACTCTCCTTTAGGTTTCCTCTTAAACTCTACCCTAATCGGCGTTAAACCCAACCTGCCAGTGCCTCAGAGCTAAATCCGGGTTAGAATTGGTCTTCAGTAACCCATGCTTGTCGTAAGAGGCGACTATCAGGATCAGGTGGTCAGGCTCGCTGACTCTGTTGACCATGTCATTGTATCCCAATTGCGTAGATCGATGCTCATGCTGTTGATCACTGGATTGTCTGGTCCAGACTCGATTATTTACAGACCGCCGCCATACAGCTGGAATATTGCTGAGTGCGGCGTAAAATAACAAACCAACCTTGATGTGTGAGAAGGTGTAGCAAACAAGGGTAAGGGCAGCTTCTTCCTGAGTGTGCAAGTGCATCACGGCGTTGCATCCCAGAACAGATTTCACACATAACCATATAGGGAATCGGACTCGGATCCCTTGTTTTTCAAGGCTACCTTTAGTCCCGTTTTGTACGTTTTGGTTTAAGGACATATTTGTCACCTACTTTGGGAGACAACATCTTCTGTACTTTGGTTTACGTCATTTCACTCAGCCGGTTGTGATATGTTGCGTGGCTATTTCAGCTGGCCATTACGAAAGGAGAGAATGACACTATCGTTGAGAGCTACAAGCTGGCGGACGTCAACAGGGAGTGGACTGTAACCCGCAGCATGGATGGAGATAAGATGGTGGCGGTAAGTCATACGTACACCATTCATGTAAAGTCAGACCCCGTTAATCCGAACAGTACAGATGGAAGCTGTCGTCCTGATTCCCCACACGTAGTGAGGTTGAAGCTGAAGTATCATAATAATAATTCTGTAAAATATATGGTACTTTGAATTGCAAGTGAAATCTCGCAGTATGGGAAATGATAATTATTTTTTTGCTATTTATACTTTTTACTGATACAACCTACATTGCATACACCTACACAACAGGCCACTAATCAGTTATTCAGGTGCCAATCGAAGGTACACTGTTGGACAAAATAAAGTGACCCGTGAAGATCCGGGTTAGAATTGGTCTTCAGTAACCCATGCTTGTCGTAAGAGGCGACTAACGGCATCGGGTGGTCAGGCTCGCTGACTTGGTTGACACATGTCATCGTATCCCAATTGCGTAGATCGATGCTTATGCTGTTGATCACTGGATTGTCTGGTCCAGACTCGATTATTTACAGACCGTCGCCATATAGCTGGAATATTTCTGAGTGCAGCGTAAAACTAAACTCACTCACTCACTCTTACTCACTCAAGAAATAAATTTTCAATAAAACAAGATGATCGCCAGTTCTCTGGTAAGATCCTTGATCTTTAGTAGCGCCATCTGTATCTGTTAATCTTCTAGGACACAAAACCCTTTTTGTTTGATATATACCGCCGTATCTTTAAGAATCAGGCACGTAACGCTCAGTTTGGCGCCATATTGACGATAATTTCACTTGGACTATGTCGTAAAATCACCCCGATTGACGGCAGTTCGAGTTGCTCAGTAAACACACAGCCATGCAAGCAGCCGATATTAACGTGTGTCCTTTATTAATGACCGGTTTCATTTTTGCAGGTTACAGCCAGCAAGAATGGACAGATGACACAGAAGCTGAGGAAAGTTTAAATTGGCCAACGCGATGACTGTTAATATTTTGAAGTTATATTGTCTCAGCCAATCAAAGCTTTCGGTTCAACTGTAGTGCTCTTCCGGTTACTTGACGCTGGGGATATTGGCGTCAAGTGGAAATACGACGTCACGTCCTCACGTGGCTCGGTCTGTCAATACAAAGATCTGTTAGTACTAAGCGCGGCTTCTCCAATGGTACCTGCCGTGTGTCGAATGAGATTCATCCATTGAGGTGAAAACTTTTGTAAATATAGTCCGTCTACACGTAATACTTCCAAAATAAACTTATATTAACTCATACGATCTGATGTGTCTATATTATGATTATAAACATTATTATTGCACCTGTACAGCATGGAGGGATGTACTCAAAGTTCGTGCCATTACTACTGCCGTCAACGGTTCTTTGTGCATCACAATTTCAGCTCCCTGTGGAGTACAGAGTCTCATCCTACCGGGTACCCATTCTCTGCTGATGAAACAAAGGCAATTTTCGAAAGGAAACTTGTCAAGCGATAGTTCCTTTGTAAAATGCGTTTTACAGGATCGAAACGTAATGGGTCTCCTGTGTCAAACTTTCCGAGCCTACTCTCCTACCCACTTCTCTCGGACGCCACTGTTGCTTTACTCTGCCTCGTACGTAACTTGTGCGGTTTGTACAGCACCGTGTGTCGCAGCGTAAAGTGTTATCTCTTTAATAGCAGAAACCCCTCGCACCTTGACATGAAGAGTGAGCCGAGAAACACCATATATGGGATTCACACATTTACTCGGGACTCGAATTTGAGCCAAAATATCCGCCGTCCTCACTTGAATATTATACGTCATAACAGTGTCTACCACTGTGACACAGCTACCTCCTGTTAGAGGGTGAGTGAGTAAGGTTTTACGCCACTCTTAGCAATATTCCAGCCAAGTTTGCTTCACGTATTGTACCCATGATGGGAATCGAACCCGGATCTCCGGCGTGACGAGCTGACACTTTGACCACTGAACTAACTCACCCTGTTGGAGAGGACAGCATCATAAAGTTATTTGAGTGAGTGAGTGAGTTTAGTTTTCCATCGCTTTTAGAAATATTCCAGCAATATCACGGCGGGGGGATACCAGAAATGGGCTTCACACATTGTACCCATGTGGGGACTCGAACCCGGGTCTTCAGCATGACGAGCGGACGCTTTAACCACTAGGTTACCCCACCGCCCCAATATAGAGTTATGTGTTTGCCGTTGGTTTGAAAATGGCTGTATTGGATGTAGGTTCGTATCATCGTTTCTGTTTTTGAAATCGAGGGTCTGTGCTTTTTTCACCTTTTTTTCATCGTTAGTCAATCATCCAAGCAAGAATTTATTTATTCGGTCAATCATCTCACCCACCATCACAAACAGACAGACAGACAGACAGACAGACAGACAGACAGACATTGGTTAAAGCGTCCCATACTGAAAACCCGGGTTGGATTCCCACATGAGCACAATTTCTGGTGTCCCCCGTCGTGATATTGCTGGAATATCGCTAAAAGGGGCGTAAAACCATACTCACTCACTCAAATACAACGTCAATGAAAATCCTTGAGTGAGTTTATTTTTTGTGATTAAATCGGTATTCCCCACAACCTACCAACGGTTATGCAATAGCGTATGTTTCTATTCAATGAATCTGTTCACAATGAACGACGATAGCTGCATGTTGAACTGAAGTATCCAGTCTGTCGAAGAGACTCGTGAAAACATTGAAGAGTAATTTCAGTTCTTTCTCCTCCATTAATGCATTTGAAAGAAGTTTGAGAGTTTTCCATGTGAATCCATTTAAGTAAACTAGTGTCACATGAGATCATCGTGGCTTGCAAGCATTCCCAAAAGCCGAATATGTTTGTTTGTGTGATATAATTCTATAACTGGAAACCCCGCCGAGGTCTGGTATCACTTACATATACACGCATGAGCTCGTGGCATCAGAATCTGGGTTGAACAGTAGTCGGGGATTCCTGACATTCTTCAAACTGGTCCATTAAAGAGTTCGAGGGAATACGAAACGGCAAGTGCAGCTGATGTTTTAACTTGTAACGTTATCAACAGGCAATAGGGGAAGCTTTCAAAGGGCCTATTCTTTGTGGCATCTGTGTCATGTCACTTATGATTTACACGTGCCCCCTTCATTGGATAGTGTATCAAGACTAAAGTGGCAACCGCCATTAACAAGTGTCTAATGTTATCGACTGGTATCGACTTTTATCACTTGTAGTGCATGTGTCAGATCGTCTGGGTCACATTCTAGCATGTCGTGAAACGCCCAGTTTTAACACTGTTTGGCTTCATTTATACGATTGTTATAATTTGGGGGTCTAATTCGGTTGTTAGTGGTTTTTTAGTGAGTGAGTGAGTTTAGTTTTACGTCGCACTCAGCAACATTCCAGATATATGGCATAATGCATAATTATCATCTGTCTAGACCCGATGATCCAGTGATCAACAGCATGAGCATCGATCTGCGCAATTGTAAACCGATCACATATGTGTCAACCAAGCCAGCGAGCCTGACCATCCGATCCCGTTAGTCGCCTCTTAATACAAGCATGGGTTACTGAAGATTCATTCTAACCCAGATCTTCACGGGTCGAAAAGCCTTGATTCATTTCAAGCCACGAAAAAAGTAGTTGTTCACTTTCTTTTGTCCGACACTGAGCCATCGATTGACCCCTGAACAACTGATTAGTGGCCTGTTGTGTAGGCGTATGCAAGGTAGGTTGTACATTTAACAGAATCCAAAGGTAAATAGTAAATCAAATAATGATGAACCTGGGATCCGATCCATAAAGCGTTCTTTACGTTACAACCTGTTGTTGTAGATCATTGGAGGGGCGGTGGGGTAGTCTAGTGGTTAAAGCGTTGGCTCGTCACGCCGAAGACCCGGGGTTCGAATCCCCACATGGGTACAATGAGTGAAGCCCATTTCTGGTGTCCCCCGCCGTGATATTGCTGGAATATTGCTAAAAGCGGCGTAAAACCAAACTCAGTCAGTCAGTCATGCATTGGCTGACGAATGTCGTAGCGTTACTAACGTTTTGTGCACGGATCGGGACCCTGGAGCGGATGAGGATAAGGAGGAATGAACGGATGTGATATATTTATGAAACAGGACGTAATATAGAACCATGAAGAAATGAGAAATTCAAGGAAATTTAAACAATTTGTGGAAAACCCATTTCTGGTGTTCCCCGCCGTGACATTATTGGAATATTGCTAAGGTGGCGCAAAACCATACTCACTCACTCATGGCCGGATAAATATTGAGGTAGATAAATAAAGTCAACACATGAAAATTGGACATTCCCAAATGTTTAGAAACAACAAGTACTGGGCTGCAAACAGTCTGCAAAATAATGACATACAACACAAGGGTGATATCCGTATACAATATCATCTGTTTCTTGTTTCTTTCAGTTTAACCACCATGAAACATTGATTTATACATTTCGTTTCTATATTAACATGTAGGAGACAATAAAACACTCAGTTCATACAGAAAAGTGACACAAATTACAATGTTTATTCAAACGGTGGAGTCAGCGTGCATGAAACCACGGCATTGATCTCCAAACCAAGGCATGAACATTCCTGTTGCTTGGTTACAACACAGGAAACTGATAAGCCAGCGCCATCTGTGTTCCCACGTACACGCCAGATTAACAGCCAATGGTAAGGATCATATCAAAGTCACATTTTTCATGTGTATTTTGGTATTTTGCCACATTGAAGAAATCTTGCAGGTGTCAGTTCAAAAGTGCATTAGTTTGTTAATTTAGTTATTAAATTGGCGTTTCAAGCTTAAAGGTACACAGCCTTTTATTCTTTGATAAGAGTGCGAGTGAATGCTATTTTACGTCGTCAGTGTTATTAAGATCATGTGTGTTATATTGGGCTAACTTCCATACACAAGATGTATGCTCAAAGCGCCAATATTAATGATACATCAATGGATAAGTGTGCACTACAACCCAAGCTGCCTATGGAGGGCTGGAAGGGTAACAGTCACATGAGCATCCCGCCGGGTACCCATTTTCTGCGTGGAGGACAGGGGCAATTTCGAATTTACGCGTGTAAGGTGAGACCACAGTTGTTCCTTTGTGGGGCAGGACTGAAGTCATGCAAACTATCAGGTGTCAGGCTGCCCACCTGGTCAACCATGTAATGATTCGTAACTCTGACCTGTGACCAGCGCTCTTTACATTGTTCAAAGCGGCAATAAACCCAACTCACTCACCCACTGACTACCTGTATCTGCGAGGGAGTGTGTTTTGTGTACTCACGGAATGGATTTTAGTTTACAAAGATCCTACCAATATTCATATTACGGTAGCAATACAGCGTGTTTATTTAATGTGGGTCGAAAGTTTCAAATGACTAGGTTGTTGGGGTTTGTTTGTTTGGTGAACGGCGACCCCTGCCGGGATGCCGACAGACAAAGGATCATGCATACTCGGAATGAATGTCGGAATCAAACCTGTTGTCTTCAGGAACATGCGTCGAAACACGTGTCTTTACCTTCAAACAATCAGTATCCTTGTAGTTTGTCATCTGAGGCGCTGTAAGCAGGGTTGCGTCCCTTGACTGTGCCAGAAACCCATGATGGTGTCTTCAAATCTCATATTCACCCTGGGGGCGGTGGAGTAGCCTAGTGGTAAAAGCGTTCGCTCGTCACGCCGAAGCCCCGGGTTCGATTCCCCGTCAGCATTATTATGTGTGAAGCCCATCGGCTAACTCGAAGTAGTTACGAAGGTCCTTTAATTTCGACACATCCGTTCTTGTCTTTAATCGTATTCAAAGTTCGATACAAAATGGTGATAAATCGAATGTTCGATACAACGGGGTTTGACTGTACATACATGTTGTTTGCGGCGGTGGGGTAGCCTAGTGGTTAACGCGTTCACTCGTCACAATGTGTGAAGCCCATTTCTGGTGTCCTCCGCCGTGATATTGCTGGAACATTGCTAAACTCACTCACTCAAATTCACCCTGTTTATATTTCTAGGATTGTCCAAGGCGTCGTAGTTCGATGCAGAGTCATGCCTCAGTTGCGTACTCCAGAACACGAGGGTGGGTTCAGATCCCGGCTGGACAGGATTGTCTACTTGCTTCGGGATCTCCTCCCGCTTCAACCTGACACGACATGATATATCACAACTCAGTCTAGGTCAGCCTGTACATACCCACCATCTAAGCTTTCATCTGAGCGGAGGGGCGGTGGGGTAGCCTAGTGGTTAAGGCGATCGCTCGTCACGCCAAAACACAGGTTCGATTCCCCACATGGGCAGAAAGTGTGAAGCCCATTACTGGTGTCAGATGTACATATAACTCCAGTGATGTGAATAGTTCCGTGTTGAACAAGGCAACAACCAGGTTTAATATAGCTCTTACACAGTTCTCGAGTATTCCAGTAAAGGTGACCGCCTCCGTGGTGTAGTGGTTAGAGCGTCCGCCCGGAAAGCGGAAGGACGCTGGTTCGATCCCCGACCGCGTCATACCAAAATACGTTAAAACATGGTACTTGTTGGTCCATGCCTGGCGCTCGGCATTAATGGGACTGGTCGGCTCGGAGTCAGTATAATGTGTCTGAGTTGGGTATTCATGCTTCACTGCGGCATGGTATCTCAGTGGGCTAGCACTATAAAACCAGCTTCAGTCTGGGCTAGTACAAGCAGCTTCACATACACAAACATGCACGTCGTCATATGAGCGAAATATTCTCAAGCACGACGTTAAACCCAATTTCACCTCACCTCACCTTTAGTAAAGGTAGGCAGCATTATCCACTCAGAACTATATGCGATTTTCTCGAAAATGCAACCGGTCAGAACAAAAATAAGCCAAGGGAGGCAACTCTGGAGCTATATCAAAAAGGCGTCCCGCTAAAAATACAATTGCCATTGAACATATGATGTGAAATGTGACCCACAACCAACACTCAAAACTCCAGACATTGTGACCTAATAACAACTATCACTTAATCAATGATATTACAAATTACAAAAAACACACTATCGTAACACTATACAATCACACAGTTTTAAAGGATATTAAAATTTTCTATCCGATCGTGTAAATTCAAGTGCAAAAACATGTGTTGTCCGAAATTTGAATTTCTCCGCTTTTTATTGTACATCGTTAAAAGTACTCTGCGATGATTGTTTTCATTTGGCACCTTTCCGGAAAGTGAGCGAACAAAAAACTGCATGATATCTCAACGGTTGCACGGCCGCAAAGTCCACTTTTCAGAGCTTACGTAAACAAACCTCGAGATAAAGGGATTAAACAATGCCCTCTCAAACAATTGATTCTTATCGTTAAGTGCAATATTTGACCTAACAAACTAGTATGCTCGCGTCAAGGAGGTCTTGCAAGTACAACGGCGTGTAGTGGCGTCCTCGCTGCCGAACACAAATATGCACTCAAGTAGTACACATTATACCCATCATCTGTGGTATATTATACATGCTCGATGAAGATAACAGTTAGTCACTTCATAGGGATTCATTTCGAGGGTTGTGTAACACAGATTAACGAGATACCATTCCTCTTAACTCTCAGATGAGGAAACGCGAGACAACTGAGGGATATGTCTGTCATTCCGTTCCAGAAATTATACTCATATATCCCGAAAACCATTCCTGGTGATCCATAAATATTCAAATATATTCATTGCAGATGTGGAATGAAATCACTACCAGACCTCATTACTTTGGAGTAGGTTAAGAGTTGGTACGTTGATGCCGACAGCGTTGGTAAGTTGATGCTGACGCCGCCGTATGTTGTATGTATTGGGTAGGGGTGATCACCCTTACCGCCAAGCGTGTGTTAACATCCTGGTTAAGTGAGTGAGCGTTTATTTTCACCCCACTTTTAGCAATATTCCAGCAATATCACGGCGGGGGACACCAGAAATGGGCTTCACGCAATGTGCCCATGTGGGGAATCGAACCCGGGTCCTCGTGACGAGCGAACGCTTTAACCACTAGGCTACCCCACCGCCCCACTGGTTAAGTAGGGTCTCAGAGGGTGGAATGGTGATCAACTCGGGAATGCCCGAGACACTTATAGGGCACGCAACATTTGAAAATAAATGGCATTCCTTCCTGAATGTTTCCGGGTAAACAATAATAGTCTAGCACTAATACAATCAACTCTGCTTAAAGGATAGATTTGTTTCGTGGATGTGGGAAGGATTTGTCGCTTTTATTTGCTGAATTTCTACCTAGCATGAACATATTTCTTTAAACGTGTCGTTTTTTTCTCAATTCCAAATTAGCCATCTGTTAATGACATGACATGAATACCACTGGTTGTTGACATGACTACCACTGGTTGTTGACATGAATACCACTGGTTGTTGACATGACTACCACTAGTTGTTGACATGAATACAACTAGTTGTTGACATCAATACCACTGGTTGTTGACATCAATACCACTGGTTGTTGACATGAATACCACTGGTTGTTGACATGACTACCACTAGTTGTTGACATGAATACAACTAGTTGTTGACATGAATACCACTGGTTGTTGACATGAATACCACTATTTGTTGACATGAATACCACTGGTTGTTGACATGCATACCACAGGTTGTTGACATGAATACCACTGGTTGTTGACGTGACCACATTGGTTGTTGACATGAATACCATTGGTTGTTGACATGAATACCACTGGTTGTTGACATGCATACCACAGGTTGTTGACATGAATACAACTGGTTGTTGATATGACTACCACTGGTTGTCGACATGAATACCACTGGTTGTTGACATGAATACCACTATTTGTTAACATGAATACCAATATTTGTTGACATGAATACCACTGGTTGTTGACATGAATACCACTATTTGTTGACATGCATACCACTGGTTGTTGACATGAATACCACTGGTTGTTGACATGAATACCACTGGTTGTTGACATGAATACCACTAGTTGTTGTCATGAATACCACTGGTTGTTGACATTAATATCATTGGTTGTTGACATGAATACCACTGGTTGTTGACATGAATACCACTGGCTGTTGACATGAATACCACTGGTTGTTGACATGAATACCACTGGTTATTGACATGAATACCACTGGTTGTTGACATGACTACCACTGGTTGTTGACACGAATACAGCTGGTTGTTGACATGACTACCATTGGTTATTGACATGAATACCACCGGTTGTTGACATGAATACCACTGGTTACTGACATGAATACCTCTGGTTAATGACACGAATACAGCTGGTTTTGACATGAATACCACTTGTTGTTGACATGAATACCACTGGTTGTTGACATGAACACCACTGGTTGTTGACATGACTACCACTAGTTGTTAACATGAATACAATTAGTTGTTGACATGAGCACCAATGGTTGTTGACATGAATACCACTGGTTGTTGAGATGAATACCACTGGTTGTTGACATGAATACCACTGGTTGTTGACATGACTACCACTGGTTGTTGATATGAATACCACTGGTTATTGATATGGATACCTCTGGTTGTTGACAAGAATACCATTTGTTGTTGACATGAATACCACTGGTTGTTGACATGCATAGCACTGGTTGTTGACATGAATACCACTGGTTGTTGACATGACTACCACTAGTTGTTGACATGAATACAACTAGTTGTTGACATGAATACCACTGGTTGTTGACATGGATACCACTGGTTGTTAACATGAATACCACTAGTTGTTGACATGAATACCACTGGTTGTTAACATGAATACCACTGGTTGTTGACATGAATACCACTGGTTGTTGACATGAATACCACTGGTTGTTGACATGAATACCACTGGTTAATTACATTAATTCCACTGGTTTCTCTGCGCCAGGTCCAGTTATACGTGGACAAGTATGTTGAAATCGCTGATATCGAATTACCTGCATAACTATAGTGAATATGTGAGTGAGTGATGTTTTACGCCGGCGTTGAGATATAATAAAAGGGAAGTGGGGAGGTGGGCAGCTGAACTTTGGCCCCGTTAGAATAAGCTTTAATCAATAGGACACCCCGTGCAACATAGATACGTGGGTGAACGACTGCTGTTTTAGGCCGCATATATGAAGCTTTACGCAACACCACTGGTTCATCGCAACAACTATCTGCAGACACCTTGATTCACAAATACGAAATATCGAAATGGCCATGAATAAATGAAGAATCGTCGTATAATATACAACAGTCTTTTCTGATTTCAACTCTTCGGGGAATATTGATAGACCGATGTCACCCCATTCTGACAGGGCTACTTACCCGGAAACCTTTGGGCAACCCGGGATTAGAACTGATTCCAGCAATCTATGCAGCTCGTGGAGTGAGTGAGTGATAGTGAGGTTTTAGCAATATTCCAGCAATGTTACGGCAGGGGATACAAGAAATGGGCTTCACACATTGTACCCATGTGGGGAATCGAACCCGTGATTTCGGCGTGACGAGCGAAGGCTATAACCTTTAGGCTACCTCACCACTCCTGCAGCTCGTAGAGGGTGACTGTTTGGGTCGGGTGATGGGTCATGGCGATTTACCACGACGGCGTTGATCATTGTTCATGATATCAATCTCTCGACTGTGTGTAGATTCGATTATTTCCAAGTTGGAATATTGCTGAGTGCGGCTTTAAAATAATAAATAAGGGTAAGTGAGCGAGTGAGCGAGTGAGTGAGTATAGTATTACGCCGCTTTTAGCAATATTCCAGCAACATCACGGCGGCGGACAACAGAAATGGGCTTCACACATTGTACCCGTGTGGGGAATCGAACCCGGGTCTTCGGTGTGACGAGCGAACGCTTTAACCACTAGGATATTCTCCACCCGACCCACCCCCTCAGTATTACATTATACAATGACTTGTAAGTCAAAACACGTTTTAAAATATATACGTTGTTTTTAAAAAAGATAACCACACCAGGTGTGTACTTTCTTTTATACGTCAGTTTAGATTGTGTTTCCGACTATGCATTGCCAGGTGCTATTTCTTCAACTCTCAGACAGCCCAGGAACCTACTTTCCCTGACATGAAAAGAGGTTATTGAAATTTTGCCAAATTGGATACTTTCAATTTCCGCATGCCGAGCTTAGGATTCCATCTGTACGGGGAGCGAGTCATCGCATCCGGGTTCCTGGCTCTCCTCTTCATCCTTTCACAAGTCTGTGGGTTAGCATCATGTTGGTATTTACCGCGTGGTGATGCCTGAGACGCACCTTACACAATACTCCTCTCTTGTACTTTATAGAATAACGTACAGTGTTTGATCCGTTTCATATTCTAGAAAAAAGGAACAGTGGGCTGGGCTTAAGGTTAAAACGTTCACTTCCTAGAGAGCAATTCCGGTTTCGAATCCCGGGTACAGTGCGGAATCCCATTCATGTCCCTCGACTGATATTGCTGGAATAATGTCACAGCGGCGTAAACTATATGTAGCCGCTAAAAATATTATCAAATTTCGCATTGCACTTGAGGAAAGCCCCCACACATGAAATGGGGCAGTGGGGTAGCCTAGTAGTTAAAGCGTTCTCTCGTCACGATGAAGATATGGGTTCGATTCCCCAGATGGGTAGAACGTATTAAGCCTATTACTGGTGTCCCGCCGTTATATTGCTAAATGCGGCGTAGAACCAAACTCATTCACTCACACATGAAGCTGACGTGTCGTCACTTAACTGGAATACTGTTTGAAGCAGCGTTAAATTAAGTGAGTGAGTGAGTTTAGTTTTACGCCGCACTCAGCAATATTCCAACTATATGGCGGCGGTCTGTAAATAATCGAGTCAGGACCAGACAATCCAGTGATCAACAGCATGGGAACCGATGCTGTGTTAATTTATACCCGACTCACTGATATAATTATACAAGTATAACATGCTAGTTTCTTATGGATATACATGTATAAGGATGACCGTTTTAAGCAACGAGATTGCAGCGAAAGCCAACTTTGCTAAATAACGTGTTTAAAACGAATAATGTAATTTGAATTTTTATGTAAAGAATCTAAACTTCACAAGTATTTCTTACTTAATGATTTAAGCAGTTGTGATTAATGCATTGAACTGAATTCAGCCTTTGAATTTGAAGGTGAAATCACAGCAAACTGAGGGCCAAACGAAAGTAATTTGCTATTTATTTGTAAAAAACATTGAAAGTGTTGTCAACTAGATCATCATTCATTCGTGCAACAGTTTGTATCGCAGTCTATGTAAACTTAGGCTCAGTATTATTTGTTACACTGCTATACTGAGTCTCGCTTCAGCTAACCTTTTGGACTTTGGACGACTTTGGACGAACAATGTTCGTAAAGTATCGTTTAGGTTTGTTATCTTTAATGATTAATGAGGGTAGAAAAACCTCTGTCCAGAAAGAACGTCGATATTGTCCTTTATGTAACGTTGGAATAGAAAATGAAATTCATTTTACCCTGATATGTCCTTGTTATCACGAATTAAGACAGAAATATATACCGCACCATCTTCTTGCAAAGCAGCCCCATTATGCATATATATCTTTGTTACAAACCAATAATGAAAATATTCTTGCTCAATTGTCCTTATATATAAAATATGCATTAGCTAAAAGAGATCTTCTTATAAAGCGAATTGTATACCCTTAAATATATATGTAAATATCCAGAATATTCCTTTATCACTGTAACTCTCATGTATATGGGCCGGAGGCCTTTCATACAATAAACATCTTTTGACTTTGACTTGACTTTGACTGACCAATCAGAACACAGCTTACCAAATCGCGAAAGTTAACATTCACACATACCGTTTGAACCTTTACCTAAAAACTCGAACGATTCTGAATGCTATTTTCCGCACGATCGCTTCTGAGTGATACACGCAATGAGTAAACAGTCGCTGAAAATAGCGTTTTTGTTAATATTCAAGGATGTCATCTTGCGAAAATGGCAAATAGTAACCATGTCATTAGAAACCCTTAAGCATATATACTGCAGGTCAAATATCTGTCAAAAAATCGAAAAAAAACGTTTTGTAAGTCCCGGCGAACCCTAACAAGTAGTCGTTGTCTGATTGGTTAAATCCGTTCAGCCGTCTCACGTTTGATTGGACGGTCATAAGTCGCTCAAAGGTTAGCTGACGCGACCTTCCACAAGGTTTTGTTAGACTCAGTATAGCAGTGTAACGAATAAAACTGAGCCTAAGTTTACTTAGACTGGTTTGTACCGTACACTGTAGCGGGGTAATTTTAAGTAAAAATAGCTTGGTTACATAAAGTCTGGATTGAGAATTTAATATTCAACCAATCTTACGAACCTATAACGTTTGAAATGTACATTGTGCTAAAAAGGAAAAGTATAATGTATACGATACCTACTAGCAGTTGTGTAGCATGCAAAATTATTTTGATAAATCAAATTTATTTATATGTTAACAATTTAAACACCTAGACGTATTTTTGACTGCTGACTTTGTGCCAGGACAATATGATTCTTGGAAATAATATCGGTAACTTGAGGAAATGAACTGAGGGGTATAGTTTCTTTTGTGGCTCAGTATAAGTGTTTCCGAGATCGATGATGTAGAGAGAGGCTAAAGTGGTTTTGTCTAATGCAATTTTAAATCCACAGATACGTTTGATTCATTGTGCCAATTACGTGGAAACTCGAACCCTCCCGTCCACCAAGAGATGGTTTGAGGAAATGAACTGAGGGGTATAGTTTCTTTTGTGGCTCAGTATAGGTGTTTCAGAGATCGATGATGTAGAGAGAGGCTAAAGTGGTTTTGTCTAATGCAATTTTAAATCCACAGATACGTTTGATTCATTGTGCCAATTACGTGGAAACTCGAACCCTCCCGTCCACCAAGAGATGGTTTAATTGTATGTAATGTGGAGGGAACTATTGCACGCGCTGTGGAGGAGCCAAGAAGGAGAGTGCAAGGAGCGGACAGACCGTTAGTTGTGGTATGCCAAATAGTATACGTATTAACAACAATAACAGAAACATCCCTTTCCTACACGTCATTCGCCATTCATTCATTTGGTTCACCCCGTCCATTCATAATTTTGCCAGCGAACCTGACCACCCGATCCCGTTATTCGCCTTTTACGACAAGTATGGGTTATTGAAGACCAGTTTTAACCCGGATCCAGGTTTAAACAATCTGACTCTCTGCCTGCATCCTGAGACGATGGCACGTGGTACGCCGACGATTTCGTTCAATCAGTTAAGTAACATGTGTTTCCGATTCCCCGCTCGGGTTCTCTCCGCTTATACCGTTAGCAGCGTTACACCGAGGGCAGCAATAGATTAGCGATACTGCATGAAGTTACGCCAGATCCTGTTGCAAATAGTTCCTGTAACATTACGGTCGTGTTTGAAGACAGATTATTCTGTGTTATTTTAACAGAAAAAGATACAGCAAAAATTCGTCACATTTCAAGACAAAAGCAAACGGAAACAATAGGTAGTTCACGACCGTCACCTTAGTAATTAAATAGTCACATTTCTTATATTTTATGATTATGATTTATGCTCTAAAGACAGTCGCTCCATCCTCTAGACTTCGGAAGCGGTTTGAATGTTAAGAGAATCAATAATATAAAAGTTGAATGAATGAATGAATGACAATTTATTTGTATAGCGCCTAATATCCAGGTTATACAATGCTCAGTGGCGCTTTACAGAAAAATTACACAATGATTAAAAAACAAACAGTGATGATTTTGCACTTTTCAGTTCAGCTGGAAGTTCATTCCACAACGCTGGGCTGCAACTGTAAAACACCTTTCCCCCAGTTCAGTGGTGGTTCTTGGGATGGCAAGATCATTCAAAGCACTGATGGATCGAAGAGTTCTGTTTGAAGTTTTGTACGAAATTAGGCATCATAGATACTCAGGAGCAGTGGGATTATTCAGGACTGAATATGTAAGAGAAAGCAGCTTATAGGTGACTCGTTGCTGTACAGGAAGCCAATGTAGCTCCCGCAGGATTGGTGTGATTTCACAGTGCTTCCTGGAAGCCGTGATGAGACGAGCAGAGCCGTTCTGTAGATGCTGTAGGAGTTTGATGTTTGAGCTTGATGTTCCATAAAGCAGCGAGTTACAGTAATCAAGGCGGGATGGGATACTAGCTTGCACAAGAGTTTTCAGACAATCCACAGTCAGATATTTCTTGATGTTGCTGATATTGTAGAGACAGAAAGAGACAGAACGACAGAGGGATCTCACGTGGGGTTGAAAAGATAAGGATGGATCAAACATCACACCGAGATTCCGCATAGCTGAGCTGGAACTGACAGAGCTGTTGCCAATGGTTATGCTGAGGGGTCGGACTTTCAGTCGTTGTGAGCCAATAATCATGAATTCGGGTTTTTCGTCATTCATTTTTCACACAATTGGACTTAACTCAGGAGCGATACAGGTCTCTAGCTGGGTTTTCCGGTCACTTACAGTCCGTTTGAGTCAGAAACGGTCCGATGAATTGCAAATTTTATCATTGTACAAAATTGCCACAGAATATAAATAGTACACATGTTTATCATTTACTAATACCCAACAGCTTTCTGATATTTGAAAATTTTCCGGACTCCACCAAAAAGTTGTTTAAGAAACTATCATCATTGAAAACGCAAAAGTTGTTATCTGTCGCGGCGGGGTGAAACCGCAGAAACGTAACAGCCAGTCATGGCGGGGGACATCTCAAAATCTATTCCGGGAGACCTGTCGGTTCCTCGTCTGTCGTAGTGTCATAGTCACGACTTACAGGGATGACAAGTGGTGCCACAGTTGCCTGTTGTAAGCCATCCCGAGACCAGTAACCTTGTTCAATGACGTTAGCTACCTTGTTGACACAGTTTTGCCAAGTTTCAGTCGTGATTTTGTTAAGGGATTCCTTAACCAAAACCTCTACGTCACGTAATCTAAAAGTTGTGTTTGATCTGGCAACATCTCCTTTGACAATACCCCATATCATTTCAATGGGGTTAAGGTCACAGTGATAGGGTGAAAGTCCCAGAATATCGTGACCCTTACTTTTTATGTAACTGTCAACTTTGTAGAAAGGTTCACCTTTGTGGGTTTTGATGATCTCATATAGCTGAGGCTTTGTTGCCTTTGAAGGCCGTACGATCTGAAATTTGTCGAGCCATGATATCATATCACCTTTTCGACTGTTCGATGTCGGGGCTTTACTGTCGGGGTCCTGCACGCTGTGGTATGGGGCATTGTCCATTACGATAAAAGACTTCTCTGATAGAGCTGGTACCAACTTGTTTTTAACCCAATCGAGGAAAACCGCACCATTCATCTCGGAATGGTGGTCTCTGTTATCTGTGGACTTTGCCATGAATACCAAGTCGCAGCCTGGGAGAAGGCCTTTGCTGGAGCAACCAGCATGGAGAATGATTAGTCTCTCTCCTTTCCCTAGAGGTAGCTTTCTACGTGATCCCTTATAAACCCCATCGGGTACCCACTGACTGCTGGCAGTGTGCGAGGCATTGACCCAGGTCTCGTCCAAGTACACTGGCTCGAACCCTTCCTCGCGCTTCTTCTTTATAACCCTGAGAAAATATTTCTCAAGCGATTGATATCAGGGCGTTCACAGAGTACTGACCTATTCTCCCCCGAAATATTCTTATAACGATACCGGAAAGCGTGTAAGAGTCGCCAGAGTGTGTACTTTGATACTCTGAGGTTGTGTTCTTGCTTCAAATGCTTTTATAAATTTTCAGCGACATGTATTTGTTTTCAGAATAGAGCTTGTTGATAGACTGCCTTACAAGGTTCTTTTGAAAGTTGTCCAAATGTTTTAATTTGTGTGATTTTGACACGACCCCTACATGCTTCGCATCACCCTCACAATGTTTGTGTTCCAGAACATTTGTCAGTACCCTTGCTGATACTCCTAAAGCTTTTGCTGCCCGCTTACGGAATTTATTAATGGCATAAAAGGGTTTGCCCCTTTCGGCTTCAGCACGGAAAAAATCGTACACTTTAACCCTCAACTGTTTCACGTCAGCATTCAACTTCATTTTTCATCAGGCATGTGTATCCCTTGCACGACGAGATAGTGGCTGTTCCGTTTCTGCGGTTTCACCCCGCCACGACAGATAACAACTTTTGCGTTTTCAATGATGATAGTTTCTTAAACAACTTTTTTTGGTGGAGTCCGGAAAATGTTCAAATATAAGAAAGCTGTTGGGTATTAGTAAATGATAAACATGTGTACTATTTATATTTATGTGGCAATTTTGTACAATGATAAAATTTGCAATTCATCGGACCGTTTCTGACTCAAACGGACTGTAATTGGGATGCTTTTGCACTGATGTCATCTGCATAAGTTTTGAAGGGAATAGAATGGCTCCTGATGACGTTACCGAGGGGAAGTGTGTACACAGTAAACAACATGGGTCCCAGAACCGAGCCTTGCGGGACACCGAATTGCATCTTGGACACAGGTGATCGATAGCCATCGACTTGCACCTGCAGATGACGATTTCCTAGGTATGATCGGAACCACTCAAGAGCGGTACCCATAATGCCTAGTGTGTGCTCCATTCTCCGAAGAAGGACATTGTGGTCCACGGTATCAGAACAAGCGGACATGTCCAATAACACCAGCAGTAACAGTTCTTGGTTGTCTAGGCTTTTGGCAATGTCATTCTGCACACACAGAAGGGCGGTCTCAGTGCTGTGTTTCTGTATGTAAGCAGACTGAAATACTTCCAGCAGTTCATTGTCTTTAAGATGTTGTTGAAGCCTGGATGCAATGATGTTTTCGAGGACTTGAGATGGGAAAGGGAGATTAGAAATAGGTCTGTAATTCTTCATTACCGTGCTATCTAGAGAAGGCTTCTTTAAAAGCGGGGTTAACAGAACCAACTTGAACTTGTCAGGCACAACACCGTCGAGTAGGCAGGAGTTAGAATATAGGTAACAGCTGGGGCCAGAGATAACAGCAAGATTTAATAAACAGTGATGTCGGCAAGGTGTCAAGAGCACAGGACTTTGTAGGTGATTTCCTGATGATGTTTGAACACTCAGACACTGTGAGGGGACGGAAAAACAAAGCTCGGTGCCAGTGAACTGTTGAGAAGAGAAAGAGAAAGATTCATTCAGGGTATTTAAGTAAATCTTCACTATTTAATTTAGGACCGTTGGGAGATAACAAGGAAGAACGATACCTGGCGAGAGGTCAGACGTTCAGTGTGCAAAACAAAGGCTCGGTTCCAAAATTCAGTTTTTGTAATGCTCAGCTGTATCTGATCTTGCACAGTGCTCCGAGGCAATAACTTTTATGAAATCGTAATTTGTAGATTATATAATAAAGACTAGTTCTCTCTTTGAACAACTAGCGTGTACTCAGCTGAGCTATAGCTAGGCCTTATTATTATAAGGAATCCGATAGAATTACTGCACATCAAAGGAATTACAATCCAGAACAGCCTTGGAGTCAAGACTAAACTATAATAAATCTGAAGCCAATGAGACTGATATATAGCTAAAAAATGAAGTTATCTTAATTAAAAATATATAAAAATATGTATATGTTTCTATCTACAAAACAAATCCAAATGTAGCCAGGAACAATTTTTGTATTCCTGGATCTGAGGCAACCTAGACCTAGACCTAGCCAAATATTTCTAGACTTGAGTAGGAGTCGTTTTAATATACTAGGGTCTGAGAGACAGTGAGTGAGTTTAGTTTTACGTCGTTTTTAATAATACATGTAGTATCACGTCGGGGACACCAGAAATGAGCCTCTCATTTTGTACCCTTGTGGGGAATCGAGCCCGGGTCTTCGGCGTGACGAGCGTACGCCTACCCAACCGCCCTCTGGGAGACGGACAGAAGCCGATCGACACCGGTAGTATTCATGTTGTACATTCTGTATGCTTCAAACACCTGCTGGGTTACCTTGTTATACAATCATTAATGGTTATTAAACATGTCTTATAGACCCGTGAAGATCCGGGTTAGAATTGATCTTCAGCAACCCATGCAAGAGGTGACTAACGTGATCGGGTGGTCAGGCTTGCTGACTTGGTTGACACATGTCATCGTATCCCAATTGTGATGCGTAGATCGATGCTCATGCTGTTGATCACTGGATGGCTGGTCCAGACTCGATTATTTATAGACCGCCGCCATATAGCTGGAATATTGCTGTGTGCGGCGTTAAACAACAACCAGCTAACTACCGTGTTATAGATACGGGAATTCACGAGTCCTATCCCAAAAGCTGAAACTATATTTCGAAAATTAACACGGCGACAAAGAAACAGTACGCGTACCTTTATTCGTTGCTTTATAAATGTGGCAACACGATCTGTGCGTGACTGCCGTTTATTGATAACAATCGTGACAATTCATTGTCAAGACAAACAATGGACAACTCTGTTTTAGGCGAGCGCTTTCAGCCATAACGAACTTTTTTAGGGTACGATGTATGTGAAAACAGAAATTCATGCAATGATCAGAGGACACGAATGGTATAAATATGTTCATACGTTCAATAACACACACACACACGCACACAGAGGCACACATATGCACACACATGCACGAACACACGCACGAACGCACAGTGAGTGAGTGAGTTAGCATGATGTAGCAATATTCCAGCAATATCACGGCGGGGGACACCAGAAATGGGCTGCACACATTGTACACATGTGGGGAATCGAACCTGGGTCTTCGGCGTGACGAGCGAACGCTTTAACGACTAGGCTACCCCACCGCACCCGCACGCACAGAGCAACACAGTTAAACGCAGATACACAGAAGGGGAGAGAGAAAAGGGGGAAGAGGGTGTGTCTAAATCTATTACACATTATTGCTGACAGTAATGCTTGTAATTGCAAATTGCTGATAACTATGCCTGCTTGATGCACTATTTAAACCTGACTCAGGGGTCAAGCATATAACAATGTCACATACTCACGTCGTGATTCAGCACGAGTGGCCTCATTAACATATCCTGCTATATTACACTGTTTGCACATAGTAAGTGTTGTGAATTTCCTGTCTTATAACAAGAGTATTGCATGAGTGGTAGAGCGACAGGAAAACAGTATTACTAATTAGAACTATGGAAACCAATCCGGGTCATCATATAGGACAGTGTAGACTAACGCTTAGTCTTTGAATATATTATACTTTTGATAGGAACAAATAATTCCATTTAAATTGAAAATGAGCCCCTGTGAGTTGGGAGATTCAGAACCTGAAACCTAAACTTGCTTCATTTAGGGCTTTAGCATTGCAGGGAGGGCTAGGCAGTAGGATAAAACAATATGGTTCAGGGACTGTGAGACAGACTAGATTGCAGAGAGGGCTAGGCAGTAGGATAAAACAATATGGTTCAGGGACTGTGAGACAGACTACATTGCAGAGAGGGCTAGGCAGTAGGATAAAACAATATGGTTCAGGGACTGTGAGACAGACTAGATTGCAGAGAGGGCTAGGCAGTAGGATAAAACAATATGGTTCAGGGACTGTGAGACAGACTAGATTGCAGGGAGGGCTAGGCAGTAGGATAAAACAATATGGTTCAGGGACTGTGAGACATACTAGATTGCAGGGAGGGCTAGGCAGTAGGATAAAACAATATGGTTCAGGGACTGTGAGACAGACTACATTGCAGAGAGGGCTAGGCAGTAGGATAAAACAATATGGTTCAGGGACTGTGAAACAGACTACATTGCAGGGAGGGCTAGGCAGTAGGATAAAACAATATGGTTCAGGGACTGTGAGACAGACTACATTGCAGAGAGGGCTAGGCAGTAGGATAAAACAATATGGTTCAGGGACTGTGAGACAGACTACACATTGCAGAGGGCTAGGCAGTAGGATAAAACAATATGGTTCAGGGACTGTGAGACAGACTACATTGCAGGGAGGGCTAGGCAGTAGGATAAAACAATATGGTTCAGGGACTGTGAGACAGACTACATTGCAGGGAGGGCTAGGCAGTAGGATAAAACAATATGGTTCAGGGACTGTGAGACAGACTACATTGCAGGAGGGCTAGGGCAGTAGGATAAAACAATATGGTTCAGGACTGTGAGACAGACTACATTGCAGGGAGGGCTAGGCAGTAGGATAAAACAATATGGTTCAGGGACTGTGAGACAGACTACATTGCAGGGAGGGCTAGGCAGTAGGATAAAACAATATGGTTCAGGGACTGTGAGACAGACTACATTGCAGGGAGGGCTAGGCAGTAGGATAAAACAATATGGTTCAGGGACTGTGAGACAGACTACATTGCAGAGAGGGCTAGGCAGTAGGATAAAACAATATGGTTCAGGGACTGTGAGACAGACTACATTGCAGAGAGGGCTAGGCAGTAGGATAAAACAATATGGTTCAGGGACGGTGAGACAGACTACATTGCAGAGAGGGCTAGGCAGTAGGATAAAACAATATGGTTCAGGGACTGTGAGACATACTGTTGATAGTATGGCAGCGGTAATACTCTGCCACTTACTGAAGGCTCGACTGAAGTGTGTTTTCTTTATAGAAATTTAGAAATACTGATGCCCTTTCATTCACCTTCTCCTGGTCGGTCACCTGCCGGGTCAGCCTCGTTTTGGATTCAGTGGGCTCACCCATTTTGATCTAGGGAGGTAGGAGATTTGTTAACACGAACTAGGGTGGGGGGTCGGCAATTTTAACATATAAATATATTAATAAATTATGTTTAAAAATTATGGGAAAGGGTGGGGGTGGGAATTGGGGGTTGGGGTTATTGATTTTGTACATAAAATGGGGACGGCACTTACTTTGTACATAAATACAGGGGGTCATATCTCTCTCTCCAGGGGCGGATACAGCTTTTTTAGAAGGGGTGTGGGGTGTGTGCACAATTCACTTTCACGAGTGTTTCAATGGTCATTTAATCATCTTTCAGGACAAAATGGGGTCCTACGCGCTCTCTCTCTCTCTCTCTCATTCTCTCTCTCTCACACACACCCCACACACACACCTAGCCATAAATTATGAACGGTCCCTAAGATGATTACACAATTCCAGGAAATATTTGTTCTTGTAAGTAACAAGTAACAAGTCTCCCAACATGATCTCATTACTGCACACCTGAAATATGACGCTAGTTCCGTCACCCATCCCATCTGGAGTGACGGGACAACAAATCCAGTGCTTCTCAACCCGGACAGACTGTATTATATAAAGCCCGACCGCCATCCTAGCAGATAGTCAGTTTCCAGTCGTCCCAGACTCAACGCGCAACCTCGCGATAACTCGCAGTATCCCTTGCTCTGTAGTATAGTCAGTCGGTGTGTACGGACCGTTTCTATTGGTTTCAAACATGGACGCGTATGAAGGAAAATGGGAAATTCTCCCTGCAGAAGCAACAGGATTTGACGAATTCAGTGCCGCCATAGGTAAGTTTTTTACTAAATCTTAATATTGTAAACAAACATACCACGCACGAGCATCAGTGAAACCTTGAATTCCTGTCGACTGGAAAACAATTGTGTGTGTCTTCAGCAGTGCTGACCTTATGCCAAAGTTAGGTTGTTGAACTTACATGAACGAATGACCATGTAAGTAAATATTCAGTTGTTTGTTAGTTGTCTAACACATAATAATCGAAGCATACAATCTGATGATTGTCATCGTGAGCATTGATTTACGGATTCCACGACCAAATCAAAGTTTGACCACGATCCCATTAGTCGAGTGTAACATAGATTGAGTTTTCGTTTGTTATTATTTCTTAAGGAATATTATTGACAGGCTGAATATTAATCTTATTTTTAGACTTCCCGCTCACTCAAACTTAAATTCGTTTTCTACTAAGGCTGAAAAAACTGTCATCATTTCGTAATTGACAAATTTGCGATGAAGAGTTGCTTTGTAGATACAAATTCAAACAACTCGAAAGAACTCGCAAAAAAACATGCAAACGGTGAGATACAAAGCTAGTGTTGACGGTGATGGGAACGCTGCAACAGCAGCAACGGTAACGTGCCCTGCCCTAACGTCCCGACGAGATTTACCAGATAATATGTGTACAGAAGGCCTGCAAGCACTTCACTGTCAAACAGTAATGCTGACTTATTTAGAAAAAAATCCAAAGTGTTTATGTCTTGGAAAAAATAATCAAACTGCCAAGAGCAGATTCTAAAGTGTTTTATAGGTCGTTCCTCCGAAAACCGTCAAACCCATCATGGGGGACAACCACCTCTTCCCTTCCTACACTGATAACTGGTTGCGACGAAAACCCATATTCACTCAAAATGTCCACATCCATTATTTAAATGTAAGTCGATATACAGCGTCAGTGACTAGTGGCACCAGACAGCATTGCCATGGTTTTCAGGCAATCCACACCAAACTATGCCATCGTCTGCTCACATTCCGCAGACGACAAAAGCTGTTTGATTCACATCATATGCCAGAAGGATAGATTTCTGTTCGGCCGATCCCAATGGCCCGCTTCGCTTTATTGTTGATTGACTGTGGTCTGCGGCAGGAAATTGGCATTGTTTATGTTCATCTGAGGCTTCTCACATGAAGTCAGACTAGTTGTCGGGGAACCTATGGCAACATGCTGAGGCGAGAATGCTGGGAAGATCCTGAGACGCGGACGGAAGTCGGCGGAACCTTTAGAATGTAAACGTTGCTGAGACTATTACAAGAAGTACATCTCATATGTGTGCCCCTTTAACATTTGTAAATTGACACGACTCCCAAGGCCGAAAGCTATGAATGCACAATGCAATTTTAGAAAGTGGCTCAGAATGAGTAATCCCAAATATTACATTTGATATTACTTGTTACATTTGACCTCTTTCTAAATGACATTGTGTATTCATAACTCTCGGCCGCGGTAGCCGTGCCAATTTACACTTTTCTCTAGGGATACTCAGAGTATGTGATCTAAACTGCCAGTTGCCAGACTTCCATTTTAGTGAACAACCCGGTTGGTTGACAGGTGGCGCATTGTCGGCGCTTCACACCCGAAGATAATGCCTCAAGACTCGTCATGGAAGTTGCCGCATCCGAAATAAAATTGGAGCTTTAACAGATACGTGGATTTATCTGTCAAGATTGTATGTGAGGTATTTCCTATACTGGGTAGCCAGTGACAAACGGCTTTTAGACGAGTGAGTTTAGTTTTACGCCGCACTCAGCAATATTCCAGCTATAATGAATGAATGAATGAATGTCTTTATTTCCTCCAGATAGGTCCGAAGATCCTCAAAACATCATGGTTATATAATTATATAATTAACAGAATACTCAACAAACATACACACACACATATATATATATACATAAACATGCATAGAATATGGGAACATTTCCCCAAATATATACAGGTTATTAGCAGTCAGGTATTGGCTAGATTATTACCACAAGTAATTGAGAATATCTTTTAGTTTATACAGATACTTTGAGAATTCTAAAATAGTGAAATGCCTTGTTATTTCATCAATATCATTGTTATTGGCCCCAAGAAAGAATGCCAGCATGTCATGCTCTTCCATCATCTCTATTTTGATATACATGTCAATATCAAGATTATCGATTAGAGTTGAGAAAAATACATCTCTCTCTGAAAGTAGAGATACACAGTTTAGTATAACATGGTGATAGAAATCGTTAGCGAAGGTATTACATTTTTTTACATTCTTTTGATAGTTTGCTTCCGGATCCAATCCTTATTACATATTGCAATTCTTCTCTCAGTTCTGGATATAAAAATACCATGCTGTATAACACATGAGGTGAAAGTGCTGTATGGATTTTAGAATATCGAGACAAGTCAGCTCTGCATGATAGTTTATATTTCCAAACTTCTTCCTCGTGGTTACTGATTTCATTTACTACAATCTTTCTCCACTTATGTTTCGCCGGGAATTCTCCTGTGCAGATGTAGTCAAATACATAATGAAGTAAGTTATATTTCTTAGCTGTTGAAAGAAGTACTCCACATAAACTGTCTAAGTTCTTGGTATGAGAATAATAGAGTGAGGTAGATGCACAAAAGATTGTTTTACAGATTGGGACACATGATAAGTTACAGAGACGCCCAAGCAGCTGTAGTCTGCATTTATCTATATAGCCGACCATGCTCCAGAGTCCTAGATCAGCAATGGTGGCGTCAGTAGGAGAGCGTTTATCAAAACCTTGTACAATCCTGGCAAAGTAGCGCTGAGTGCTTTCAGTTAGTTCAAGGCCTTTACCATGGAGATTGGGTAGTAATTCACAGCCATAAAAACTCGTTGTTAATATCATTCTTTTCCATATCTTAATACTTGAATACTGATGCAAATCCCTACTGTTTAGACCAACAGAGAGGAGGGAATTAACAGTGCGCCTTGCTTTAGTACAGCTCTCCTCAATATATAGTTTAAAAGAAAGATTACTTTGGAGAAGAACACCCGCGTACTTTACACTATCAGACAGGGGTATGTCATGATCTCCAAGATGATAAGCATGCATACGCATTAGTTGCTTCTTTTTTTGAAACACCACAATGTTACTTTTTGATGCATTATAGGTTAATCGCCATTTGGATGCGTAATTAACAACTGTGTCTAAAGCTAGTTGTAGACTTTTAGGGCTGTAACTAATAAGTGTAGTATCATCAGCAAGTAGTACACATGGATCTACGCATTTGAGATACGATGACATGTGTCAGCCAAGTCAGCGAGCCTGACCACCCGATCTCGTTAGTCGCATCTTACGACAAGCATGGGCTACTGAAGATCAATTCTAACCCGGATCTTCACGGGATGGTTAGCATAGGTTACTGAAGACCAATTCTAACCCTGATCTTCACGGGTTGGTCCCTTGAAATGGGAACGAGTATACGTAATGGCGGACAACTCCAAGATTTGGTGTCACCAGAACCGGAATGTTTGGACACCTGGTCCCTAGAGATGAAAGGGTGTTAGGTATATATGGTCTTGACAACCGATGTGTAAAATGTGTTCGTAAAGCTTGATAAAACAGTCCTCGGCCATCATACCAAGATGATGTGTAAATCAATTTACGTCACCTTGGCAACAAATGTGTGACAGCAACCTCCACCACACGGCCAGTTGTTCAGAAGTAGAGTGTCAGAACAGACCACCAGGGTCCCGATCCACAAAACGTTCGTAGCGCTACGACATTCGTAAGCCTATGACAAACTAGGACAGGTCGTAACGCTACGAACGCTTTGAGGATCGGGCACCCAGGAATCGACTGCACAGCAGATATCCGAATTTGTAGACTAACAACTAGTCTCTGACAAGAACATTTTTAACAGAAAAATGCTCATAGTAAAAAAAAATATAATGAAAAGGAATCCTGTGACTTTCTTCCTGAAGCTGTGGAAATCTAGACTTGCCACATTTTCCAGACTTGCGAGGGCGTTCTTGGATTCATTTGCTTCCGGGTCTGTATGACAGACTACCGAATTGGTCTATCCTGTCATGCCGATTCAATCCCTGGGTCGTCTGTGTTTTTACCATATATCTGAAAGTGTTTTAGGGACAGCACTAAGCCTATGGATACTTTCCCCATTGCGGAGTAGTTGCACTGGTTCCAGTTAAACTTACGAGAGAAATATAACTGGCCGGATGAAGTAGAACATCAGTGGTGCACCGTCAACAGTCAGTTTGATCGGTTTATTGAACCTAGGATCCGCTAGTACTGACAACAAAGTTCTTAGGGTATCGACAGCAAGGGTGTACGGTGTAGTCCACTCAAACTTCATGTTCTTCAAAAGTGCTGTTTGGAGCGCTGGTACGGAAACTTCTGTAATAACCCGCCATATCGAGAAGACGGCGCATTTCCTTGTTTGTATGCGGCGTAAGAAAGTTCATGCTGCCTTCCGCATTAGGTGTCTTGGGCGCGTGATCCTGTGACCGTGTGACCGTGTGACCGTGTGACCGTGTGACCGTGTCACATGCTACAACGAGCGCTTGTCTAAGTTGACCGTGAGGTTAGGAGACTGGAGTCGATCTAGCGCTTGCCCAAGAGTTGCTACGTGATCTCTCAGGGGGTGTGAAAATATGACGACGTCGCCGAAGTAGACGCTCACGTCGGTAATGTCAGCCAGAAATAGATTCATCCCTGGAATGCTGCGACCACTGTCTCCAGGAGTCGCTTCATATAGCGACGTTCAGAAAGACCGCCATCATATGCATATAGACGGAGGATTGCTGTATCACCCAGTGGGTATGGGTCACTGGTCTAGATCTGTGGGCATGTGCTCTTGTCCGTGTCATCGGGCATGTATCATTTGTCTGGGTCATTGGAAATGTATCACTTGTCTGGGTCATTGGAAATGTATCACTTGTCTGGGTCATTGGAAATGTATCACTTGTCTGGGTCATTGGACATGTATCACTTGTCCGGGTCATTGGATATGTATCACTTGTCTGGGTCATTGGACATGTATCACTTGTCTGGTTAATCGGGGTTTATAATCATTTTTCCCGACACACGCTTAGTCCCTAAAAATATATGATTTGGAAAGTAAAAATTGAAAAGGAGCCCCAGTGAGTTGAGAGAACCTGGGGAAATCTAGCCTTGCTTCATTTTGGGGCTTTAGCATTGCAGGAAGGGCAAGGCCCTAGGGAAAGTAATGTGGTTCAGGGACTGTGAGACAGATTACTGTAAAGATAGACGTCAGTAATTATACGCCTAAAAGATGAGAGCTATACTGTATGTGTCGGTTGCACAAGCTTACAGCGTGAGTCAGCTATTCAAGACTCCACTTAACTTCCTGCTTGTGATTTCTGTTTTCATCAGACAGCTGTGGTATTTTCTAAGCTCACAAAGCGAGTTATGGAAACATGTTCTCGAGTCATCAAGGGGCGGTGGGATAGCCTGGTGGTTAAAGTGTTCGCTCGTCACGCCGAAGACCCGGGTTCGATTCCCCGCATGGGTACAATGTGTGAAGGCCATTTCTGGTGTCCCCCGCCGTGATATTGCTGGAATATTGCTAAAAGTGGCATAAAACTCTACTCACTCACTCGCTCGAGTCATCAGCCCTGGATATGGCTTGGGCGGTCAGACTTTGCTGATCCCTTGTCGTCATAACCCGAGAGAGTCGGGAATCTTTCATAATATCAAGCACTGGTTTGGCTGAACACACAATGAACAGGCTGCTGTCATGTAGATGAGTAGGGCGTTACCTAACAACCAACTGCATCCCTGTAGCAGCGTCCGAAATAATTTCCAATTTTTGCAAGCCAGTCGGGCCAGCTATGCCTGGAAGTTACTAGCCCACAAAATAATTCTTTAGTCCGAAATTTGAATGTAGAAACGGGCAACATCATTAAGATGCTAAAAATATGTTAACATTTTTTTATCAGGCCATAATCTTTCATGATTAAAAGTGTGTTATAACTTAACAAGTCGGAGAGAGTGATATATTTACAAAATGACCCAATGAATATTCACTGGCCAGTCGGGCTACTCACTGTGGAGATTTACCGACCCTACTGGATTTTTACCAGCCACGGGCTAGCGGGCCAGTGGCTATTTCGCACACTGCCCTGTAGGCTGTATGTCTCACGGTCACCTCCCTGCAATGCTGAAGCATTAATTGAAGCAAGCCTAGATTTTCCCTGAATTTCCCAACTCACAAGGGCTCCGACCCGTGAAGGTCCGGGTTAGAATGAACCTTCAGTAACCCATGCTTGTCGTAAGAGGCGACTAGGGTGGTCAGAGGTGGTCAGGCTCGCTGACTTGTTTGACACATGCCATCGGTTCCCAATTGCGCAGATCGATGCTCATGCTGTTGATCACTGGACTGTCTGGTCCAGACTCGATTATTTACAGACCACCGCCATATAAATTTAGCTGGAATATTGCTGGGTGCGGCGTAAAACTAAACTCACTGACTCACTCACAAAGGCTGCTTTTTCAATTTAGATGGGTTTATTTGTAGCTATCAATAAGGGACTAGGCGTTAGTCTACCCTGTGGGTTGTTATATTTTTCGTTTTATTCCAGGAGTTCCTGAAGAAAAACGGAACCTGATGAAGAACCTGGTATATGTGGTGGAGTACAACAAGGACGGCGACAACTGGAATGTCAGTTTACAAGTACAGGGGTCCGACCAGCCCATGAACTTCTCGTGGACACCGGGGGTTGAGTTCGAGTACGCGGGACTTGATGGTACCACCATGAGGGTACGTATATACCTGCTGGGAGTCACCTGTGCCAGTCGCTTGTCTGTAGGACTCTGGTACGGGTTACGAATCCTTGGGCTTGGTTAGTGCATGCATGAATCTGATTATGATTTTCACTATTGCCATGCTGCTGAACTCTTCTTGGCTGAGATCGCAAATGTTTGGTTGTGGTTAGTGTTTCTTTGAATCTTAGGTGATCAAAAGTATTTAATCGATACCAGTCATAATCATTTCGATGAATAAATGTATAAATTGTACACATTTCTTAACCAAGGTGCTTAAAATGGGTAGAATAATGGGGAAATGTAAATACTTGATACGTGATATAAATCATGACATGAGTTAAACGGAACACTTTGTTACAGAGCACCATAAAATGGGATGGAAGTGCTTGCCATGAGGACCACGCCTCTGTTACTGGAAAGTGGACCTCGGTCAGAAGTGTGGACGGAGATTCAATGACACTGGTCAGTTACTTGGTAACTTGGTAACAGGTTACTTGTTTCTTGAAAACAACACTAGCCCGGTCACCAGTTATAAAATCCTGAGGCAGTGGGATACATCTGTTGTGATGATCACTCGTTGATATGATTCATGTCAGATCGCCCTGTCAAATACACCGCGGGCCGTGGGGTAGCCTAGTGGTTACGGCGTTGGCTCGTCACGCCGAAAACCCAGGTTCGATTCCCAGCATGGGTACAATGTGTGAAACCTATTTCCGGTGTCCCCCGCGTTGATATTGCTGAAATATTGCTGAAAGCGGCGTAAAATCATACTCACTCACTCCCACATTTCTGGGCGACATGCCCTATTTTCACTTTTTAAAATTTTCAAACAAAGGGAGGTAAGAATTGTTCTTTGCGTATACTTTACGGAAGCCTTTTAGGGCCATTTCCTTTTCTTTTTCTTCTTGAAATGTCAAGATGCTAAGTTGAAATTTCAAGATATATATTATGTTGAAATTTCATGTAAAAGGGTTTGAAATTTCAAGATATGAAGTTGAAATTTCGGCTTGGTATCTTAAAATGTCAACAACAAAAAATAGAACTCCCCCCCAAAAACACACACCCCCAAACCTCCAAAAACTAAAAGGCCTAAAAGGCTTCCATAATACTTTGCTATAGCATGGATTAATAGGCTAAGAAAAGGCTCTAATCAGCCGATATTGGATATTTCAAGCAAATATATGGCGTGTCGCCTAGCAGTGGAGGCCACCATTGTGCAGTCCTTGCCTAATGAAGCGCTAGCGCAGCATATAGAGGGAAACAGGTTGACCCAGGCTCATATTTCGGCGTTTTGTTAGTCTGTCCTAGACCAGAAATAGTCTCTGAACATGTATTAGTCTCTGAAATTGCATAATTCTAATTAATGAAAGAAACAAATTGTTTTACCAAATAAAATACTTGGTGGAAGGGAACATACCATGGTTCAGAGTGTGAGGGAAGAAACCTCTCCCGGAATTGACTGAGTTACATCCGGCCTTGCAAATTGATGGGGAAAAACGGACTGCTCACGATTTCATTGTACAGGTACATCATATGAATAAAACAGAATGTATCCACTGTTGCATTATTCAAATACTCAAATACTTGTTTTCAGACATCTGAAAGCAGTGGCGTCAGCATGGTTCAGAAGTTTAAACGTGTCTGATGTCAGCGGAACCACACAACCATGAAACCTTTGACGTGGCCATGTTTGAAGAGGTATCACGGGTACCTGGCCTAAGTTTGAAATATTCGCGATTGTGATTGGCTGACAATGCACATTTGCATCGTCATTGGTGTATGCTTCATATTGTTGCAATGACAACTGCCAGTGTATGCTCTGGGGAACAAAAGATGCATTTCATGAGTGCAGTACTCTTTTTATGAACGATATCAAGAGTTTACCATTTATTTCACGACTATTTCTTTATATTTGGGTTGACAATATAAACAACGTCCCATTGATTAGTGTCGAGTTCGCCCGAGGTTCAATGTTGTTTAAAATTACATAACAAAGCGCTAGAAATTCTGAATCTTTTAAGCGGAAAGGATGTATTCATGTCTACTGAAACTGGCAGTGGTTGACGTTGCTTGGTAATACGAGTAACCTCCCTTATCCTTTTCCCTTCCCTCGGCGTTTGATTTGTCAGCAGCATGAAAATCACGAATTCGAAGGTCCATTTAGGTTTACTACAATGTGATCACATGCTCGATATGCCCGGTCTGTCGTCTGGTGGTACAAATGTATGCTATTAATGTAAAGCTTGGTTGAACAACAACTCGAGTGTCATGTATCCGCCTTGTTCACACTGAACGCATATAACATTTGTCCTGATCGTGAATGTCGTAATGCATTGTTCGTTCATGTATAATCTCCAGTCATGTGTTCAACCTTCTTAATTCCGTTTACTGTTATTGAGAAATGTAAACATTAATATTACTGTCACAAAGTTTGCTAACTGTACGACCATTTATCATTCGGTTAAATTAATGATTAATATGTTTTGCTCATTTTATGTCTTTGGTAGCGACAATACCGGTAACAACATTGCATCATTATTTTATGCGTGATAATAAATTTTCATTCTGTTCACTATCACCTTTTGTGATTGTTCAAGTAAAGATATTCAGATACAAATTATTGAAATAATCCATTTTTAGGTAGAGCATATGTGTAATGGCCCCGGTGGACAAGGATCAGAATCCTGAATTCGAACTAACGACCAGTGGATTCTGTTCCTGTTGAGGGAAGCAACTTTTACAAATCAATACTGGGAAGGACATGTTGTTTTGCAAAATGGGGCAGACAAAAGACCCTTTTGATAAAAGCCCATTACGTTAAAATCAGTACAGGTCAATGGTCTGTTTGTTTGAAATTGTTGTTTAACGCCGCATTCAGCAATATTTCAGCTATATGTCGGCTGTATTTAAATAATCGAGTCTGGACCAGACAATCCATTGCGACCAACAGCATGATCATCGATCTACGCAACTGGGATAAGATGACATGTTCAGCAAGTCTGACGACCCGGTCCCGTTAATCGCCTCTAAGGACAAACATGGGTTGCTGAAGACCAGTTCTAACCAGCATCTTCTGGGATCCGTAGGTCAAAATCCCAGCTGGACATAATTCCCTTAGGATAAGAGTTTCACACGGATAAACGCCATTCTTTTTTAAAGAAAGTATATAAAATTCACAGCAGTTACTGAAAAAAGACACTGTATGGACATTCCAAACTGATGCCAGATCATCATCAGTTGAAAAACGAAATTCCTAAATGGGTAGTTTGCTGTCACTTCTGTCTACAAATAAGTTTGCCGTTTCATCTTCATCTTTCATGAGTTCTCTTTGCTTACTTGGTTGGGGTGTGTGTGGTGGCAGGATAGCCTAGTGTTTAAAGCATTCACTTGTCGCACCGAAGCAACCCACATGGGTACAGTTTTGGAAGCCTACTTTTGGTGTCCCCCGTCGTGCTAAAAGCAACGTTAATCCATACTCACTCACTCCATTCCTAAAGTGACTGAAATGTGTGGAA
Source organism: Haliotis rubra (assembly GCF_003918875.1). NCBI lineage: Eukaryota > Metazoa > Mollusca > Gastropoda > Lepetellida > Haliotidae > Haliotis > Haliotis rubra. Next base: position 82,882 of record NW_025765155.1, on the reverse strand, counting down.
GCCATTTCTTGTGATCGCCTTGGTCATACTGTTGAAACCATCGATTGACATCCAGGCAACATGATACTAATCCAGTACGTCACTATGGCAACACCCTCCCTCATGGCACTACGATGACAGCACTGTGACACGTGGGCCCTCGTAAATGGGTGATTACATCATCATTAAGTATTGCAATTTTTCAATATTCTGAAAATTATTTTTTCCACGGAAACAACTTCATAAACTTAGTAAAAGGTTTTAGGCATTGGCAAGACTCAAAACATGATCTCATGACAGCAACAACAGTGAAGTATTATGAGCAATACATGACAACCGGAAGTGAAATATATCATGAGTTATTCAGCAGTTTCACTGATGCAGATAAAAAGGCTACCACCAGAGTTGGTCGCTGCATTTGAAAATGAGGACTTTGTTGCAAAGCCGTCTCGCGTATAGTCTAATGCTGTCATCATGGACATTACTCTAGAGACAACCAACACAAAGGTACTGAAGGGTGCTGGAGGGAGAATTGGCTGGACGCTTGGAGGTTCAGCTCCTGCAAGATGATTTCTGGTTTGTCCCATGACTTCACAGTACTCCACGAGGTTCCAAAATATTATACGTCATAATGGTTAGATTGACACAAACAAGACGCCTCAGGCGCCTTAGGAAGGTAGAATACAGATATGAAATAGATGTCACGGATGTTTGACAGAGCCTATACAATAATCAGTTTGAGCTTCTCTGCAGAGTCTTCTGCTCATCTGGTGAACTTTGGCGTCACCACTTCAACTTTCATTGCAGTCTGCTTCGTGTCTCCTGAAGGATGTCAACAAAATGAGTCAATATGATCCAATCCCAAGGCCAGCAATGTGTTTAAATGGCATGGTACATCACAAGGCTGTAACCACGGAGAGGCGATGTAACTGAGAAGGCAGTGAATGTAAAAAAAACCCAACAAACCCGAAAGTGCCTCTCAAGCGAGATCTTTCCCCTGAAAATGTTCCAGTGACAGAACAAGTCAGATGGAAGAACTTGTGACAAAGTGACAGTAATTCATGCTTCACTGCGGCATGGTATCTCAGTGGGCTAGCACTATAAAACCAGCTTAAGTCTGGGCTAGTACAAGCAGCCGCACACACACATACACACGCATGCACGTTGTCATATGAGCGAAATATTCTCAAGCACGACGTTAAACCCAATTTCACCTCACCTCACCTTAGTGCGTGATGGGCATACGTCAGTACAGATGCTGTGTACATCTATCTACCTTCCAGAGACATGGCAGAGAGCTTTTATGGATATGCAGTTTACAACTGCAGCACACTCCCAGTTAGTGATGTACACATGATCTGTGATAAGTATATGGATGACAGCATCAAAGGTTAGATCCGTTCAAAGAGAGATGAAGACCAAGGCCATTTCTACCATGTGAAAGCAGCTGTAGCTATTAAGAACTTTGAACAGCTTAGCCTTGGCTCAACAGAAGATGATAATCGTTAGTCGTTAGTTAGTCTCGATTATGATGGCCCTGATGTGAGTTTGAGTAGAAAGGAAGGAAAGGGGAATGTAACACTGCATGTCCGGAACACTGGCATGTCCTGTTAGTCGCCTCTAGAGGGTTGGGGTCTAAAGCACTGATTTGTTTCAAAACGCCATCACTTCACAGACTGTCATCATGGGTTTTCAGAATCACTAATAACAGGGCATTATATTTTACCACAAGAGAAAATGTGGTTATGCTGATTTGGGTTCCCCACTTTAATAGGTGACCTTTGCTGCTCAACTATTACACACACGCACATACACGCACGCACACACAGACGTGGGATATTGCTGAATATATAAACAAAAAACACAAACTCTACACACCGAAGGCCTGGGTTCGAATCTCACTACAGCTAAAATATGTCCAACTAACTACTTGAGTCCCCACCGTGCTAAGATCTCTTAATAAAAGCAGCGTAAAACTAAATTCACTCACTTACTTTAAATGATAATACCCGTGAATTGTTGTTGTTTTTTTAACTCCATGCGAGATGGACATTCTGGAGGCTGCACAATATGTAATCATTGTCACCTTACTGACATCATCTTGTCAGATGGTCAAACAATGACAGCAGTGGGACTCATGGACCCTCCTCGTAAATGAGGCTTTACAGTTACGCCTCACGTACGGAAACTGACACATCATAATATTTTCGTATGAGTATTCCCCGAGAAAATTTCGTTTTGTCGGAGACGTATGGAATCCGAGAAGGGACATTGTCGCGTTGTAGCCCTCTCAAATACAAGCAAAATGAGGCAAAATTAACCAAAGCGCGACAATGCGACAACGCGACATTTCGCCCATTTGTCGCACTGTCGCGAGGTCGCATGTCGCATTTTGAATAATACTTTTCTATTCCTCCAAAGGGCGACAATGCGACATAGCGACAATTTTCAAGGTCAAAATATGTCGCGTTGTCGCATTGTCGCGCTTTGGTTAATTTTGCCTCATTTTGCTTGTATTTGCTCCATCCCAATCCCTGTATTCAATATATCATTATCAGTATATTTACAGCATGGCAAAGAAACAATTTGACACATGCAGATCCCTGTCATTTTTCCAAAGTAAAATTTATAATGCATTTTCTTTCACATTTGCAAAACAACAAACAATTTCTTGTATCTTTGAGTCATTCTGTCACCTGAACTTGCATACAGTCATCCCTTGGACTTGGAAGAGAATAAAATTAATAAGCCTACCAACTAGTTTACAAAGTATTTATATTAGTACCTCAAGTATTTATACACATGCATTTTACATTGCATAAAGCCAATTGTCTCTATTGAATATTTTGTAACTATTCCAAATTAAAAAACTCTTTTTTACATATCAATATTGATATTTGTTAGAAACTATTTAATCTCAAATAGTTCCTAACAAATATAAATATATTGAATATGTAAGTTTTTATTTTGGAATAGTTACAAAATATTGCTGCAGCATAAGAAATGTATTTAGAAAATAAATAACAAATTAAACAAACAAATATATTCTAATTTGGAATTACATACTTTAATTGAAAAGGGAAATGACAGTCAATGTGGCCAAATATGAATAGAACATCAACTTGATAAAGTTGGTAACACACGGCTGTTTTATGAATAGCAGTATATTAATTAATAGTTTTATCAATTCAATATAAATACAGATTACTCAAATGCATTTTACGTTAACCATGTCATTGATTCCCGAAATATGTTTTGTGACAAACACTGTCCGCGATACTGAAAAGAAACACGTTTAGCGATAGAACTGCACTGGTTGTCAAAATTATTATAGCTAAAGAAAGGTACTCATATGTTTTCGAATTTCGAATCACCGGAAATCTGGTGATGTGACGGATATGTCAACCCGTCATGTGTATTTCTTACTAGAATACACGGGTTTTGCTCGGTTAAGTATGTTACTTGTCCGTTTTTTATGATGAAAAGGGAGGAAACTCCAGTTTTGTTGTGAATTGTGAGGAGCGCCATGTAACACTCACTGCGAATAAAGAAGAATGTTTAACTCCCCAAAACGGGTTGAGGTTTATGTGTTCACAAGTAAGACAGCAACACAGCTGTCACAGTAGCGGAAGTAGCTCCTCGCGAGACTTCAGGGCCCTTATACGGTCGAGGTATCTCGAGTGTCGATCACCAAACAAATCCAGTTCCTCTCAACCCGGGCAAACTATATTATACAAAGCCTGACCGTCATTGACTGGTTTACGTTTTTCTAGACCCAGCCCGCAACACCGTGACAACTCGCGGTATCTCCTGCACTGGTGGGTAGTCAGTCACTTAGACTAAGGCTTAGTCTCTGAATATATATAATTTTGATAGTAACAAACAAGCCCATTTAAATTGAAAAGGAGCCCTAGGGAGACCAGAGATTCTGGGGAAATCTAGACTTGCTTCGTTTAGGGCTTTAGCACTACAGGGAAGGCTAGGCTGTAGGGAAAATAATGTGGTTCAGGGACTGTGAGACAGACTATCAGTCACTGTGTACAGCCCCGCTCTGTCGGTCTCAGACATGGACGCGCTAAGCGACGCTGCAGCCGCGTATGAAGGAAAATGGGAAATACTCCTTGCAGGAACCACAGGCTTCGAGGAATTCAGTGACGCCATAGGTTCGTTTTTTACTTGATGATTGTGTTTGATCTTAATATAACAATCATGCCACGCACGCGCATTAGTGAAACCTTGAATTTCTGTTGAATGGTTTACAATTATTGTCCTCAGTGCTGACACTATGCCACTTTAAACATCCTGCTTGAACAAATGACCTGGTACATGTTTTGTTCTTGTTTAACTTGAAGGCACAATGTCACACATTTTCGACAATATGCTTGCCTATATTTATATATTGGGGTCATATGTATCATCCCTTACGACTTGCCTAAATCGATAATTGAAACTTCGAGGCGAACAGCTTCACACTTGCCGTGTGGAATGCAAACGATTGCTCCATACATCGAAAACAGTCGCAAGCGGTGTTGTCGGCGTTTGTCGCACTGACTTCAATCAATGCGTTATAGGATATTCCTAAAGAGCGCCCCAACGGACATAACACTAAGGGGTTCACTTGAAATAATGCAACGTTGAATTAATTCATTCGAACTTTGTAATTTCATACTGTAATTTAAATACGTAATTTTTATGGAATAAATTATATGGTAGCTCCTCTGATTGCTGATTATTATTGAGAGAGATGCATTGTTATGTATTGTTAGAGAGGTGTGGTGTGCCTTTAAATATAAAATACCGAGGAATACAATCTGATGATTGACATTGTGAGCATCGATTTATAGTGGGAATACCATGACATGCCTCAACAAAATCAACGTTTGACCACCCGATCCAGTTAGTCAAGTATGACTGGTTGTGTTTTCGTTTGTAATTATTTAGTATGTAAGCATGTGGTTGACAGGCCGAATTTAATTTTATTGAGACTCCCCACTCACTCAAACCTTAATTCACATTTTACTAAGACTTCATAACGTCTCAGCATGGCATGGTACATCACAAGGCTGTAACCACGGAGAGGCGATGTAACTGAGAAGGCTGTGAATGTGAAAAAACCCCAACAAACCCGAAAGTGCCTCTCAAGCGAGATCTTTCCCCTGAAAATGTTCCAGTGACAGAACAAGTCAGATGGAAGAACTTGTGACAAAGTGACAGTAATTCATGCTTCACTGCGGCATGGTATCTCAGTGGGCTAGCACTATAAAACCAGCTTAAGTCTGGGCTAGTACAAGCACATACACACGCATGCACGTTGTCATATGAGCGAAATATTCTCAAGCACGACGTTAAACCCAATTTCACTCACCTCACCTCAATTTAAATGGGCTTGTTTGTTACTATCAAATTATATGTATTCAGAGACTAAGCGTTAGTCTAGCGGGATAGCTTCGCGCGTTAGAAGGACCGACGTCGTGAAGCAGAAAAATGCCGTATCTCTTCTGTGGGTCTTTGGGCATGTACCACTGGTCTAGATCATTGGACATGTACTACTTATCTGAGTCATTGGGCATATACTACTCGTCTGAGTCATTTGGCATGTAATACTTGTCCGGGTCATTGGCAAGTAGAACCTGTCTGGATCATTGGGTATGCATCAAGTGTTCGCGTTACTGGGAATGTAGAACTTGTCCGAATGAGTTGGCATGTAGAACTCCACCGAGTTATTGGCTATGTAACACTTGTCCAGGTCAATGGGTATGTAGCACCTGTCCGGGTCAATGGGCATGTAGCACTTGTCCGGGTCATTGGGCATGTAGCACATGTCCGGGTTATTGGGCATGTAGCGCTTGTCCGGGTAATTGGCTATGTAAAGCTTGTATGGGTAAATAGGCATGTAGAACTCCTCAGAGTTATTGGGCATGTAGCGTTTGTATGGGTGATTGGGCATGTGGAACCTGTCCGGACCATTGGGCATGTAGAATTCGTCCGGACCATTGGGCATGTAGCACTTGTCCAGGTCATTGGGCATGTAGAACTCGTCTGGGCCATTGGGCATGTAGAGCTTGTCCTGGTCATTGGGCATGTAGCACATGTCCGGGTCATTGGGCATGTAGCGCTTGTCCAGGTCATTGGCTATGCAACACTTGTATGGGTAATTAGACATGTAGAACTCCTCAGAGTTATTTGGCATGTAGCAGTTGTCCAGGTCATTGGGCATGTAACAATTGTCCAGGTTTTTGGGTATGTAACAACCGTGATGGTAATAAGGCATGTAGAACGTGTCCGGACCATTGGGCATGTAAAACTTGTCCTGGTCATTGGGTATGTAACACTTGTATGAGTAATGGAGCATGTAGAACTTGTCCGGACCATTGGGCATGTAAAACTTGTCAAGGTCATTGGGTATGTAACACTTGTATGGGTAATGGAGCATGTAGAACGTGTCCGGACCATTGGGCATATAAAACTTGTCCAGGTCATTGGGTATGTAACACTTGTATGAGTAATGGAGCATGTAGAACTTGTCCGGACCATTGGGCATGTAGAACTTGTCCGGACCATTGGGCATGTAAAACTTGTCCAGGTCATTGGGTATGTAACACTTGTATGAGTAATGGAGCATGTAGAACTTGTCCGGACCATTGGGCATGTAAAACTTGTCCAGGTCATTGGGTATGTAACACTTGTATGAGTAATGGAGCATGTAGAACTTGTCATTGTAGAACTTGTCCAGACCATTGGGCATGTAAAATGGAGCTTTGTCCAGGTCATTGGGTATGTAACACTTGTATGAGTAATGGAGCATGTAGAACTTGTCCGGACCATTGGGCATGTAAAACTTGTCCAGGTCATTGGGTATGTAACACTTGTATGAGTAATGGAGCATGTAGAACTTGTCCGGACCATTGGGCATGTAAAACTTGTCCAGGTCATTGGGTATGTAACACTTGTATGAGTAATGGAGCATGTAGAACTTGTCCGGACCATTGGGCATGTAGAATTCGTTCGGACCATTGGGCATGTAGCACTTGTCCAGGTCATTGGGCATGTAACACTTGTATGAGTAATGGAGCATGTAGAACTTGTCATGTAAAACGGACCATTGGACATGTAAAACTTGTCCAGGTCATTGGGCATATGTAACACTTGTATGAGTAATGGAGCATGTAGAACTTGTCCGGACCATTGGGCATGTAAAACTTGTCCAGGTCATTGGGTATGTAACACTTGTATGAGTAATGGAGCATGTAGAACTTGTCCGGACCTTTGGGCATGTAAAACTTGTCCAGGTCATTGGGTATGTAACACTTGTATGAGTAATGGAGCATGTAGAACTTGTCTGGACCATTGGGCATGTAAAACTTGTCCAGGTCATTGGGCATGGAACACTTGTATGATGTAAAACTTCCAGGTCATTGGGTATGCATTGTAGAACTTAGAACTTGTCCGGACCATTGGGCATGTAGAATTCGCCCGGACTATTGGGCATGTATCACTTGTCCAGGTCTTGGGCATGTAGAACTTGTCTGGGTCATTGGTCATGTAGAGCTTGTCTGGGTCATTTGGCATGTAGTACTTGTCCATGCCATTGGGCATGTAGCACTTGTCTTGGTCATTTCGCATGTAGAACTTCTACGGGTCATTGGGTATGTAACGCGTGTGTGGGTCATTGGCATGCAGTATTTGTCTGGGTCATTGGGCATGTAGGATTTATCCTGGTCATTGGACATGCAGTACTTGTCCTGGTCATTGAGCATGCAGTACTTGCACTGGTCACTGGGTATGTAGCGCTTGTCCTGGTCATAGGCATGTAGTCCTTGTCCAGGCCATTGGGTATGTAGCGCTTGTCCTGGTCATAGGCATGAAGTGCTTGTCCAGGCCATTGGGTATGTATCGCTTGTCCTGGTCATAGACATGTAGTGCTTGTCCAGGCCATTGGGCATGTAGCACTTGTCAGGGTCATTTCGCATGTACAACTTCTACGGGTCATTGGGCATGTAGCACTTGTTTGGGTCACTGGGCATGTAGCACTTGTTTGGGTCATTGGTCATGTAGAACTTCTCCTGGTCATCAGGTATGTTGTGCGTGTGTGGGCCATTGGGCATGCAGTACTTGTCCTGGTCATTGGGCATGTAGTACTTGTCTGGGTCATTTGGCATGTAGCGCTTGTCCTGGTCATTGGACATGCAGCACTTGTCTTGGTCATTGGCCATGTAGTACTTGTCTGGGTCATTAGGTATGTAGCGCTTGTCCTGGTCATTGGGCATGCAGTACTTGTGTGGGTCATTGGGCATGTAGTGCTTGTCCTGGTCATTGGACATGCAGTACTTTTCTTGGTCATTGGACATGTAACGCTTGTCCTGGTCATTGGACATGCAGTAGTTTTCTGGGTCATTGGGCATGCAGTACTTGTCCTGGTCATTGGGCATGCAGTTCTTGTCTGGGTCATTTGGCATGTAGCGCTTGTCCTGGTCATTGGACATGCAGCACTTGTCTTGGTCATTGGCCATGTAGTACTTGTCTGAGTCCGTTGACATGTAGCTTGTCTTGGTCATTGGGCATGCAGTACTTGTCTGGGTCATTTGGCATGTAGCGCTTGTCCTGGTCATTGGACATGCAGCACTTGTCTTGGTCATTGGCCATGTAGTACTTGTCTGGGTCATTGGGCATGCAGTACTTGTCCTGGTCATTAGGCATGCAGTACTTGTCTGGGTCATTAGGTATGTAGCGCTTGTCCTGGTCATTGGGCATGCAGTACTTGTGTGGGTCATTGGGCATGTAGTGCTTGTCCTGGTCATTGGACATGCAGTACTTTTCTTGGTCATTGGACATGTAGCGCTTGTCCTGGTCATTGGACATGCAGTACTTTTCTGGGTCATTGGGCATGCAGTACTTGTCCTGGTCATTGGGCATGCAGTACTTGTCTGGGTCATTTGGCATGTAGCGCTTGTCCTGGTCATTGGACATGCAGCACTTGTCTTGGTCATTGGCCATGTAGTACTTGTCTGGGTCCGTTGACATGTAGCGCTTGTCTTGGTCATTGGGCATGCAGTACTTGTCTGGGTCATTTGGCATGTAGCGCTTGTCCTGGTCATTGGACATGCAGCACTTGTCTTGGTCATTGGGCCATGTAGTACTTGTCTGGGTCATTGGGCATGCAGTACTTGTCCTGGTCATTAGGCATGCAGTACTTGTCTGGGTCATTAGGTATGTAGCGCTTGTCCTGGTCATTGGGCATGCAGTACTTGTGTGGGTCATTGGGCATGTAGTGCTTGTCCTGGTCATTGGACATGCAGTACTTTTCTTGGTCATTGGACATGTAGCGCTTGTCCTGGTCATTGGACATGCAGTACTTTTCTGGGTCATTGGGCATGCAGTACTTGTCCTGGTCATTGGACATGCAGCACTTGTCTTGGTCATTGGCCATGTAGTAGTTGTCTGGGTCACTGGACATGCAGTACTTGTCTGGGTCATTGGGCATGTAGCACTTGTCCTGGTCATTGGACATGCAGTACTTACACTGGTCACTGGGTATGTAGCGCTTGTCCTGGTCATAGGCATGTAGTCCTTGTCCAGGCCATTGGGTATGTAGCGCTTGTCCTGGTCATAGGCATGTAGTGCTTGTCCAGGCCATTGGGTATGTAGCGCTTGTCCCGGTCATTGACATGTAGTGCTTGTCCAGGCCATTGGGCATGTAGCACTTGTCAGGGTCATTTCGCTTGTACAACTTTTACGGGTCATTGGGCATGTAGCACTTGTTTGGGTCACTGGGCATGTAGCACTTGTTTGGGTCATTGGTCATGTAGAACTTCTCCTGGTCATTAGGTATGATGTGCGTGTGTGGGCCATTGGGGATGCAGTACTTGTCCTGGTCATTGGGCATGTAGTACTTGTCTGGATCGGTTGACATGTAGCGCTTGTCTTGGTCATTGGGCATGCAGTACTTGTCTGGGTCATTTGGCATGTAGCGCTTGTCCTGGTCATTGGACATGCAGCACTTGTCTTGGTCATTGGCCATGTAGTACTTGTCTGGGTCATTGGGCATGCGGTACTTGTCCTGGGTCATTGGGCATGTAGCGCTTGTCCTGGTCATTGGGCATGCAGTACTTGTCCTGGTCAATTGGCATGCAGTACTTGTCTGGGTCATTAGGCTTGTAGCGCTTGTCCTGGTCATTGGGCATGCAGTACTTGTGTGGGTCATTGGGCATGTAGTGCTTGTCCTGGTCATTGGGCATGAAGTAGCTGTCTGGGTCATTGGGCATGTAAAACTTGTCCAGGTCATTGGGTATGTAACACTTGTATGAGTAATGGAGCATGTAGAAACTTGTCCGGACCATTGGGCATGTAAAACTTGTCCAGGTCATTGGGTATGTAATACTTGTATGAGTAATGTAGCATGTAGAACTTGTCCGGACCATTGGGCATGTATCACTTGTCCAGGTCTTGGGCATGTAGAACTTGTTTGGGTCATTGGTCATGTAGAGCTTGTCTGGGTCATTTGGCATGTAGTACTTGTCCATGCCATTGGGCATGTAGCACTTGTCTTGGTCATTTCGCATGTAGAACTTCTACAGGTCATTGGGTATGTAGCGCGTGTGTGGGTCATTGGCATGCAGTATTTGTCTGGGTCATTGGGCATGTAGGATTTATCCTGGTCATTGGACATGCAGTACTTGTCCTGGTCATTGAGCATGGAGTACTTGCACTGGTCACTGGGTATGTAGCGCTTGTCCTGGTCATAGGCATGTAGTCCTTGTCCAGGCCATTGGGTATGTAGCGCTTGTCCTGGTCATAGGCATGAAGTGCTTGTCCAGGCCATTGGGTATGTAGCGCTTGTCCTGGTCATAGGCATGTAGTGCTTGTCCAGGCCATTGGGCATGTAGCACTTGTCAGGGTCATTTCGCATGTACAACTTCTACGGGTCATTGGGCATGTAGCACTTGTTTTGGTCACTGGGCATGTAGCACTTGTTTGGGTCATTGGTCATGTAGAACTTCTCCTGGTCATCAGGTATGTTGTGCGTGTGTGGGTCATTGGGCATGCAGTACTTGTCTGGGCCATTGGACATGCAGTACTTGTCTGGGTCATTGGGCATGTAGCGCTTGTTCTGGTCATTGGGCATGCAGTACCGCTCTGGGTCATTGGACATGCCGTACTTGTCTGGGTCATTGGGCATGTAGTACTTGTCCTGGTCATTGGACATGCAGTGCTTGTCCTGGTCATTGGGCATGTAGTACTTGTCCTGGTCATTGGGCATGCAGTACTTGTGCGGGTCATTGGGCATGCAGTACTTGTCCTGGTCATTGGGCATGTAGTACTTGTCTTGGTCAGTGGACATGTAGCGCTTGTCTTGGTCATTGGACATGCAGTACTTGTCTGGGTCATTGGGCATGTAGCGCTTGTCTTGGTCATTGGGCATGCAGTACTTGTCTGGGTCATTGGGCATGTAGCGCTTGTCCTGGTCATTGGCCATGTAGTACTTGTCTGGGTCATTGGACATGCAGTACTTATCCTGGGTCATTGGGCATGTAGCGCTTGTCCTGGTCATGGTCATTGGCATGCAGTACTTGTGTGGGTCATTGGGCATGCAGTACTTGTCTGGGTCATTGGACATGCAGCACTTGTCTTGGTCATTGGCCATGTAGTACTTGTCTGGGTCATTGGACATGCAGTACTTATCCTGGGTCATTGGGCATGTAGCGCTTGTCCTGGTCATTGGGCATGCAGTACTTGTGTGGGTCATTGGGCATGCAGTACTTGTCTTGGTCATTGGACATGCAGTACTTGTCTGGATCATTGGACATGCAGTACTTGTCCTGGGTCATTGGGCATGTAGCGCTTGTCCTGGTCATTGGGCATGCAGTACTTGTGCGGGTCATTAGGCATGTAGCGCTTGTCCTGGTCATTGGGCATGCAGTACTTGTCCTTGTTATTGGGCATGCAGTACTTGTCTGGGTCATTGGGCATGTAGCGCTTGTCCGGGCTGCATCACTGTAGGTTGTAACACTCTACGGGTTTTTCCAGGACGTTCTGAAGAAAAACGTAAACTGCAGAGAAATCTGGTATATGTGGTGGAGTACAAGAAGGACGGCGACAACGTGAATGTCACGGTAGAAATGCAGGGGTTCGACCAGCCCATGAACTTCTCGTGGACACCGGGGGTGGAATTCGAGTACGTGGGACTTGATGGCACCAACATGAAGGTACGTATATACCTGCTGGGAGCCATCTGCGTTACTGCAGGATCCTGGTGCAGAAGGTTACGAATCTTTGGACTATTGCCGGTACGGAAGCCATATTGCTGAATGATGGCGGTGGGATGGCCTAATAGTGAAAGCTTCGACACGCTGAAGACCCGCATTTGAATCCCCACATAGGTACAATATGTGAAGACCATTTCTTATGTCCCCCGCCCTGATATTGCTGGAATATTGCTAGAAGCGGCGTAAAACCATACTCACTCACCCATATTGCTGAACAACTATTTAGAGGTCGCGAACGTTTGGTCTTGGTCAGCGTTTCTTTTAATCTTTTTAATCTTTTAGGTGATCAAAAGTATTTATTACGTCATAATCCTTCCGTTTGAATAAAAGTAGGAATTGAACTCTTTCCTGAACCACGATGCTCAAAACGGGTAGAATAATGGGAAACCCAATCTCACAAACTTCATCAATTTTTGTGCTTGATTTAAGAATTCCCATGAGTTGCTGAACGGAGTACTTTGTTACAGAGCACCTTCAGATGGGACGGAAGTGCTTGCCGTGAGGAACACGCCTCTGTTACTGGAATGTGGACCTCGGTCAGAACTGTGGATGGAGATTCAATGACGCTGGTCAGTTACTTGGTAACTTGGTAACAGGTTACTTGTTACTTAAAAACAACACTAGCCCGGTCACAGTTATATAATCCTGAGGCAGTGGGATCATCTGTTGTGATGATCACTCGTTGATATGATGCATGTCAGATCGCCCTGTCAAATACACCGCGGGAGGGTGGGGTAGCCTAGTGGTTACGGCGTTGGCTCGTCACACCGAAATCCCAGGATCGATTCCCAACATGGGTACAATGTGTGAATCCCATTTCTGGTGTCCCGCCGTGATATTGCTGGCGTAAAATCATACTCACTCACTCACTCACTCACTCACTCACTATATAATCCCATACAAAAAACTCTATGGGGGTTCAGATCTGGGGTCCTTTAAGGAAAGATACTTATGGTGCGGTCCCAGTGGAGACCTTGGGAAATCGACCCACTCGACCTCGCAAACTACTCGACCTGTCTCGACCTGGGGGACCCGTGAAGATCCGGGGTAGAATAGGTCTTCAGCAACCCATGTGCTTGCCATAACAAGGCGACTATCTTGTCGTAAGAGGCGACTAACGGGATCGGGTGGTCAGTTTCGCTGACTTGGTTGACAAATGTCATCGGTTCCCAATTGCGCAGATCGATGCTCATGCTGTTGATCACTGGATTGTCTGGTCCAGACTCGATTATTTACAGACCGCCGCCATATAGCTGGAATATTGCTGAGTGCGGCGTAAAACTAAACTCACTCACTCACTCACTCGACCTGGGGGGGTATCTCGACCTCACAACGACCTCAAAACGACCTCGTAAGGACCTTGTAAGTACATGTATATGAGTATCAAGTTCTACTTCTCAGTTTCACTGTCCTTGCTGAGAGTCCTGAACATGTGACTGATCCTCTGAGGTGTATGTAGGGTTCAAGAGACCGCTTGGCAGGTACAGAGATATACCTGCTGCAGCACTGGAGTCAAAGCTGGGGAAGATACCAGCCTGTCCGCTGCTTTGCGGCGTGTTGGAGAGGGTGGTGTGCTCAGGGTGGACCTCTGGGTGGCAGCAGGTTGGTGTGGAGATGATGTGCTACCACTGGCTGCCGTTTGGCTTTTATTAAGCAATTGGGAAGATGGCGACCATTTATGCGGTCGGCGCGGACTCGATTAGGTCCAGTTGAGGTCGAGATACGTTGACTTCAGGTCGAGTCGGTCGACTCCAGGTTGAGTCCAAAGTCGAATCCATTTCGAGTTGGTCGACTCAAAGTCGAGTCGAAACCGAGTACAGATCGACTCTAAGACGAACACAGATCGGCATGTCAGGCCAGCTCGCCCTTCAGCTCGACCAACTCGTCCGAATGTCGACCTAAACTCGACCAATTCTCCACCTGGTCTCGACCCCATCTCGGACCGAAGGTCGAGGAGGAAGTCGGAGAAACATTTTGGCATGTCAAAACCATTTCAGAATCTTGGTAGACCTGATTCGATCTGACTCAACCTAACTCGTTCTGAAAGTCGACCAGCCCGACCCCCAACTCGACCTTCAGGTCGAGAAAGTCGAGTAGTGTAAGGTCGCACCATTAGGTGCCTGAGTAACAGCCGGCCTTGATATGGTTGGGGAAAACGGAAAAATAGAGAGTGAGTGAGTTTAGTTTTACGCCGCTTTTACCAATATTCCAGCAATATCAAGGCGGGGGACACCAGAAATGGGCTTCACACATTGTACCAATGTGGGGAATCGAACCCTGGTCTTCGGCGTGACGAGTGAACGCTTTAACCACTAGACTACCCCACCACCCCTCATTGTATCGACTATTGTATTATTTAAATACTCAAATATTTGTTTTCAGACATCTGAGTGCAATGGCGTCAGCATGGTTGAGAAGTTTAAACGTGTGTGATGTCAGCGGAACCACACCCCCATGAAACCCTTGCCGGTCGCCATGTTTGAAATTGTATCATATGACATATGCTTGACTTTAGGTTTTGAAAATAATAAAAAAATTGATATTAGGTTTTGACAATTTCCTTTTATGTGCATCGATATGCTCTATTTTAATATATGTATATATCTAAGCATATATCACAAAATGCTGATGTGACCTTAAATCTTAACTCACTCACTCGCTCAACATTCTCTGAGACTTGCCAGTAGGAACTAGATCATCTACTTTACGCAAAATATCTGATCGCGACACCCAGATTACATCTTCGCATTTGGGCCACTGAAACATATATTTCTTCTTCTCGAAGAAATGTACGTTACCAGATGTTTTCCATGTGTTTCTTAGTAACAGATTAACATAAATACAGGTTAAATAGCTTAAGTAGTAGACAGAGTAAATCTATGTGCACACTGATATAATAACATCAGCTTGACAATATGTTAGTTCAGCACACTGTCAGGAAATGTGTCATGATACTATAAACAAATATGGAGGTTTCCATGGATCTTAATGCAAACAAGAATGGTATAAGTATGAATGAATAGAGTTGTCAACATGTCCTTCAAAAGACAACATTTACTTCGCAAGATATCATACAAGTATCACTGAAATTTCATTTGACAATTCAGTGAAATGTACGTTACCAATTGTAACGTACATTACACTTATTCAGTAACCCCAATACGACGTATTTTGCATAAGATTCACCAAATTGACATTTTTTTCAGAAAGTATGGGCTACAGATGAGGAAACAATGTGTAGATAAAGTAACTTTTGAGATATTTAGTCACCCTCATATTATCCTGACAAAAGACACCCAAAGCACTTACCAAAATTTGTTGATAATCTTTTAAGTCGTAAGATATGGTCGGCTGTCGTACGTTCTAATGACGTACGCAATATGCTTACGTCACTCCACGTGTTTCAAACCATTGGCAAGCTGTTGCACGTTCAGCGCCCCGTTGTTGGCAGTTTGGTATCTGATGGTAACGTACATTACGGTAACGTACATTTCTGTCATGTACAAGTTTGTCCTTATTGATCCCATTTTTTTGTCGAACTTGACACATTTTATGACATATTGTATAAAAACAACTTCATGCATTATTCTAATAATGACCTATATTTATTTAATCTCAAGTTGAGGAACAGTTGGTGGTCACGTACGTTACATCCTTAACCATAACCATTAAATAATGACACATAAAATGAGTGTAGAAACATTAAACGATTCTTATGTAAGAACCAAATATTGTTTTCTTGTAAAGAACATTATTATCACTTAAAATAAAGCCAAATAATTGTTTTTACTCCGTAAATATTGTTTGCGTCATTGTATTTATGAAGTTAGTCGTGTGCTGCATGAAAAGTGGAGACACAGTTATAACATACTCTGCAAAATCCGCAAAACGATCCCATGATTGGAGCTGAATAGAAATCTATTGTCACATATCTCGTTTATCATAATAGTACTTTAGTTATGATATTTATTGCATAATTCATTAAAACAAAGCCAATGACTTTTGTCAGTTCAGCCTGGAGACAGTAACGTACATTACAATATCAGTAATATCCTTCCCTTGCGCTGTTGAAGTTTACATAAATACACTGAATGGATGCCTGCTTTAGTACACCCAAGTACCACTACATTTAATCCAATCATTAGATTAATCAAGGACACTGTTGTTTTAGGATAAATAACCAGAGACATCAATGCAACGGTTTATTGAGAATGAGTGAGAAGGGAAAGAAAACTGTCCTTAATGACTTCACCACATCTCTATGACTAGTGCCTCAGTAAACCTACACTATCTCTGGTCCATATATTACTATAGTTTTCGGATGTAAGGGACCGTTCATAATTTCTGGCCCCGTGAAGATCAGGGTTAGAATTGATCTTCAGTAACCCATGCTTGTCGTAAGAGGCGACTAACGGGATCGGGTGGTCAAGCTTGCTGATCTGGTTGACACGTGTCATCGTATCTCAAATGCGTAGATCGATGCTCATGATGTTGATCACTGGATTGTCTGGTCCAGACTCGATTATATACAGACCGCCGCCATATAGCTGGAACATTGCTGAGTGCGGCGTAAAGCTAAACTCACTCACTTACTCATAGTTTATGGCTAGTGGGGTGATGATGATTTTAAGGGGAGGTCACCCATTTTGTTCGGGGGTGGGGTGGGGGTGGGGTGTGTTACTGATTTTGTACATGACATGCGGGGTGGGGGGTCACTTAGTATGTGTGTGTGTGTGTGTGTGTGTGTGTGTATTCACAATGTACATGCTTCTCCATAAAAATCATCATCAGCCCCCATAGCCATAAATTATGATCGATCACTTATCTGCCTTTGAAAGTACATGTGCGAATTGTTCCGACGTTCCAATCAGAATGCGTGTTGTAAACAAGACTAACTGTTGGATTGGTAGTATCAGCAACGTAAAACCCCATTGGATAAAAGCCCAGTATATCCAATTCCCAACTGGTCAAAGGGGTTTTCATTATTGTTGTTTTACGCCGCACTCAGCAATATTTCAGCTATATGGGAGCGGTTTGTAACAATTAGGCTGGACTAGACAATACAGTGATCAGCAGCATGAGCATCGATCTAAGCAGCTGGGATACGATGACATGTGTCAACCAAGTCAGTGAGCCTGCATGACCACCCGATCCCGTTAGTCAGCTCTTACAACAACCATGGGTTGCTGAAGATCAATTCTAACCTGGATCTTCACGGGTCCGTTTGTCAAAGGCCCAGCCTGCTTTCTTGAGCCGGTGCCCCGGGTTCAATTCCCTTCATAGGTACAATAAGTGAAGCCCATTTCTGGTGTTACTATTAGGATATTGTTAAATGCGGCGTAAAACAATACTCACTCACTCTCTTGATCGAACCCGTGAAGATCCGGGTTGGAATGAACCTTCAGTAACCCATGCTTGTCATAACAGGTGATTAACGGGGTCGGGTGGTCAGACTCGCTGACTTGGTTGACACATGTCATCGGTTCCCAATTGCGCAGCTCATGCTGTTGATCACTGGTAAAACTAAACTCACTCACTCACTCACTCTTTGTTGATGCCTCATTTAAACACAACCCCAATGCCTTCTCAGTTACCTCAACTATATCTCATAATTCATTTGATGGGTGTTTACACGGATCACCGGGATACTGAGTATGGTGGTGAGACCAAGTGCATGGTTAAAACCGTCCGCTCGCCACATCGAAAACTCGGTTTGATTCCCCACATTGATATAAAGTAACAAGTCCATTTCTGGTGTCCCCCCGCCGTGATTTTGCTGGAATATTGCTAAAAGCAGTGTAAAAAACATACTCACTCACTCACTCACTCCATTCCTCACATGACTAACCTCATTGATATTGTTAAAATGTAAAACAAAACTCGGTCAGTTTGGTAAAACCTCCCTGACATACATCCTGTCAACATAATACTGATCCAGGGCGTCACTATGGCAACACCCTCGCTCATGGTACTACGATAACAGCACTGCGACACGTGGACCCTCGTAAATGAGGGATTAAAACAACATTAAGCATGGGAATTTTTTAATAATGTTTTCGATGTATTCCTAAAAAAAAATGATTCCGAAAATTATGTTTTTCTCGGAAACTACTTCACAAGCTAAGAAAACAGTTTAGGAATGAACATATTATGAGTAGCAAGACTCAAAGCATGATCTCATCACAGCAAAATAGTGAAGTATTATGAGAAACACATGACAACCGGAAGTGAAGTAAATCATGAGTTATTCTTCCTACCGACCCTGATTCCATTGCCAGTCCCATCTAGTGAGGAGACAACACACCCTGTGCCTCTCAACCCGGGCAGACTGTATGACATAGACCCCGACCGCAATACCAGCAGACAGTTTCTTTTCAGACCCAAGCCGCAGCCACGCGACATCTCGTGGTATCTCCTGCACGGAGGAATAATAATCAATTACTGTGTACAGCATCGTCTCTCGGTGGCCGCTCGTATGGAGCTGTATCAGGGCAGATGGGAGCTTCTCCCCGTGGAAACCACAGGCTTTGAGGAATTCAGCGATGCTATAGGTAAGACCGTTATATTACAGTATCATGATTTCTCTAAAAGGCACCGCTGTGTCACACGCACGCGCATACATTAACCCCCGAATTCCTGTTTTTATCGATCGAAATCTTCTGAGTCGTGCTGACATTTAGCCAGCCTTCGTGCCTTCATTAGAACTACGTGAAGCGACCTGGTTAGTTCTTGGTGAACTAAATCACACACAGATACTTATGTGTATCAGTCTCGTGTCACGAGATATGCATGATATCAGCTGATATCGAGAGAAGCTGGGTCGTCCTAGACAGGCTGTTAGTCTCAGTGAAGGGTTATCGATCGTTCAATGGAGGTGATGTAGAGGGTCATGCTGACTGATATGCGGCTGCAGATGGTGACGGGGCACGTCCATGACATCGTTAATAAATTGATCTAGGGATGATTTAGACTAACAGCTAGTCTTTGAAATGAACATATTTTACAGAACATAAAAGTTCTTAATTAAAATTATGAATACAATAAAAAGGAGCCCAGATACTTTCTTCACGTTGAAATCTAGACTTGCCACATTTTCTAGACTTGCTGGGCTTTCTTGGATATATTTGCTTCAGGGTCTGTATGACAGACTAGGGATGATTCTGTCATGACCCGAACATGCAATCACGTAGTTTTACCGGTCCGTGCCATTGTGATTTATCCTTACTCACGAGTAGATAGAAATAGATTTGAGACTAAATAAATTTGAATAGTCCCTAGTTGCGTATTTCATCCCAAACTTTTACGATATGAAACTAGACAGGTTTGATGTTGCTTATTGAAGCAGTGAGTGACTGAGTTTAGTTTTACGCCGCTCTCAGCAATATTTCAGCTATATGGCGGCGGTCTGTAAATAATCGAGTCAGGACCAGACAATCCATTGATCAACACCATGACCATCGTTCTACGCTACTGGGATACGATGACATGTGTCAACCAAGTCAGCGAGCCTTACCACCCGATCCCATTAGTCGCCTCTTACAACAAACATGGGTTACTGAAGATCAGTTCTAACCCGGATCTCCGCAGGTAACGCTAATCAGGACTAGGAACATCTTATTATTATAACACATAGGCGTCAGAGGAGCCAAAGTCAAATCTAGAATGATTAGGTAATTTAGATTAACCGAGTTGTATGAATTAAGAATTAAGAATATTTGTTTGGACTTTTTCACTTTTATTTTTGTAGATATATGTATTGAAATACGATTGCATTTTTTCTTGGACTAGATGTCCGGGTATGTCTGAGTGGGGTATCTTACCGCTGCCTAGTATCTCGGTGGACTGTCACTATTAGGCCATCCGTATTCTTATTTATTACCCACGTGGTCAACGTATGGGTAGTTGCATACTAATCTCGTACGTCACACGTGTGTCGTATCGCGTTGACCTGTGTCGTAACGACTTGACCTGAGATTCTAACGATTTGATTCGATAACCGATGACCTCTCAATTAGGTCACATTATGACGTAACTATATTTTCATTCATAACAAACACGTGAATTCATTCATTCTACAACTTAAATGCATTGTGGGAATGTAAGCATCGAGAACGTTGCCGTGTAGCTGTTTAATTGTGAGTCGAACTGACACATTTTATCCGTCGAAAAACATAAATGCAATGTTTCCACCAGTGATGTTAGCCGAATGAAGCAACTGCAAACCAAGAAACGGGGTGCTACGGAGTAGTTTAATATAGGAGGCTGTTCGAGGCGATGACAACTGACATGCATCGTGACGTCGGTTACCAAGGCAGTGACGTCATTTTGGTGTGACGTCATGCAAATATTGTACTACAGTACAAAACTCTTCCGCAACCCCTTTATGAAACCGGTTTCGGTTTGAAACCAAAATATTAACAAAAATACGCTATTTTGTCAGTTTAATGCATGTAAGACGTGGGTAATAAATAAAATACCACACTCGGTCTCATTACATACGAATTATACGAAACTCGTGACCTTCCTATGTTATCTGACCTCGCTTTCGCTCGGTCAGATACCACAGGAAGGACACTCGTTTCGTATAATTCGTATGAAATGAGACCTCGTGTAGTATTCTCTATGTATTTATCACCTCTACGGTCAACCAGAAAGGAGCAGGCGAAACACTTCACTTTTATTTTTGTAGATATATTTATTAAAATACGATTGCATTTTTTTCTTGGACTAGATGTCCGGGTATGTCTGAGTGGGGTATCTTACCGCTGCCTGGTATCTCGGTGGACTAACACTATTAGGCCATCCGTATTCTTATGTATTTATCACCTCTACGGTCAACCAGAAAGGAGCAGGCGAAAACAAATAATGAAAACTAAAGAGAAAGCAAATGTTTTTACTATTTGCGTTTTTTGTGTAAAACCAATTTTATGAATTTGTAAAGCTTAGATTTAAATTTATTTAAGAGGCGATGGGGTAGCCGAGTGGTTAAAGTTAAAGACGCAAGTTGAGTCGCCTTTCTCTGAAATAGTGTTTTACTACATGCAGATGGAGACAAATAAACTGACCGGGTTTTGTTGGTGAAAGGGTGAAGGTTTCTTTGTATCAAATTCATATCAGCGGGGTAATTTGTGACAAGAAAAACATTTCATTCTTACACGTGGGAAAGGAAATTCAGAACGGGCAGGAAATGGGGGCAACACCGAAATAAATAGGGACAGTTTAAAACCGGACTACTACAAGAGGCACCCCCCCAAAACACACACACACACACACACACACACACACACACACACACACACACTCGCACGCACGCACACATATATGTCGTTAATATATGTGAAATATTTTTGAACGTGATGACAATGAACGTTGCGAGGTCCCAAATCACTTGTCGTCTTGTATAGTGTTGTTGCAAATACGTGTTGCTAACATTCTGTTGCTAAGATGAGAATTGTAATGTTCTTCTGTCTACGAACTTGCATCTTATTGTTATACCTCAGTGATCAATATTGACACGCCAGACACACATCATTGTACACTGTTTCCACAAACAGAAACTGTTATTGTGGTCTAAAAAGGAACTTCAAAGAAGCCACTCATATAAGGCTGGCACAAATTCATGTTTATAAAACAAAATGTCTTTCTTGTTACATTGACAAGTGATCAAATTTGAACAAAAAATATAAAATTCAATAGAATTCCCAAGACGACGACAACGATGTCGCCAAACATGTACCATGTCGTTCCTATCGACGTACACAATATATGAGTGATTGAGTGAGTGAGTTTAGTTTTACGCCGCTTTTAGCAATGTTCCAGCAATATCACGGCGGGGAACTACAGAAATGGGCTTCACACATTGTGACGAGTGAACGCTTTAGCCACTAGGCTACCCCACTGCCCCAAACAACATGTATGTACAGTCAAACCCCTTTGTATCGAACATTCGATTATTCACCATTTTGTATCGAACGTCGAATGTGTTAACAATTACAGACAAGAACGGATGTGTCGAAGTTAAAGGACCTTCGTAACTACTTCGAGTTAGCCGATGTTCCACACAACCGGAAAATAAATGATAAAAGCAGAACTACGAAGGGGCTAAAACTTGAAATTAAGCATTGTTCTGAGTTCTATGCGGAGTTTACTTTATATTCTGTAAATGTATATAGGTACAATGTGTGAAACCCATTTCTGGTGTCCACCGTCCTGACATTGCTGGAATATTGCTAAAAGCGGCGTAAAACCACACTCACTAACTCATACTGTAGATGTATGATTGTAATACGATTAAATATTAACTTCGACTAAATATTGCCTGGGAATCAACACCAAAAATGATGTTGAAATGTAACAATTTTATAACAAAATACATTTCTCTCCTGTAAAGTGGGCACAGGTGGACCAGTGGTCTGAGGAGCCGCAATTTGAGTCAGTAGGTTCGAATCCTACGTTTGTCAGCACTGTGTCCGCGTTCCTGCAAACCTCTAAACGCTCGAGGCCAGTGACACTTCGGGCTTACCCCCCACAATAAGCTGACACACCACGATGTAACAGTAATACTTAAAGGTCACATGCAACCAAAAAATCAAACATAATTAAAACACAATTATCACTTATTCATGACATATAATATACATTGCTGGTTATGAAAAAACATATAAAAAAAATTATAAGCGTACAATCGCAAATCAAAAGTGCAATATTGTGTACTTGGGTTTACTTCCCAAGAAACGAAGCAGCCGGGATCCTGAACCCAGTCAGAGCGGGTGGGTGTGCGCTCAAGTGTAACGGCTGGTTCATTTGCAGATGCCCTCACGGCTGATTGTGTGTGTATATATAGAGATGTTGGGTTTTGTAAATACATGCTCATTTTTTGTGTATAACATTTTGCATTCAACAGACATCATAACATGTCATGTGTTCAAGTATCACACCTGCTTGTCTGTGTAATTACATAATGTGACAGAGACCGAACTCGGGCCATAAATCAATGCATTTTGTTTATGGTGTATAGCCTGATTGGTGTTAAGTTCAAATTGCATGTTGTCAGTGATCGCAGTTGTGTATTGAATATTGTCATTAGCAGACAGGCAGGCAGACGCACAGGTGTCAATAAAACAAGACATTGAGTTTTGTCTGTGACAACGACATATCTATATCACAGTTAGAAATTCTGTCAACGCTAAATAATAACATTGCTTTTAAGTATCGAACTGAGAAAGTGACTCGGTAAGAAGAACGTGTGGTGAAATAGACAAATGAAATTATATAAACAGTTTATTTACTGTCATAACATATAAAAAGCTCGCGCCTGTGAGATATCAACAAAACATTATGAAAATAGCTCACACCAAAGCCTTCACCGAGTATTCACCGGACAGCCCGCTTCCAAGTTGCGCGAACCTATTTCACTGCGCACGTGCTATGGTTGCAGCCCAGCTGTTGAAATCAGTTTTCCCCCGAAAAGTCGGGGGAAAATTAGTGAATCGTTTGAACTCCGATTTCGCGCGTTGTTTTTCATCGCTTTATTTTTCAACTTTATAAGTTGAATTTGCATTTTTGATGATTTGTTTCGGCAAGTCAATACCGAAAGGTATCAGAATCTGCAAGGTTGTGTTTTACGTTGCGTGTGACCTTAAAAGAACAGCGTTCAAACCAACTCACTCACTCACAAACCCTAAATTCTCCCGCAAACTCACTCACACGCTCACGATTTTCTGATATTGATTATCAGAGTAATCTTTTCCCTCACTGTTTTAAATCGCATTCCAAACACTTACCCACATATTTATACAGCCACACCTCGTTGTGTCGACTTTGATGTGTCGAACGTTCGGTTGTCTCGAGCTCGAAGTGGAAGAACCCTTGGCTTAGTGGAACCTCGGATTACTATGGCAACAGTTGCAATCAAGCACGGTTGAAGGGATCTTCGTAAATACTTCGAGTTATGTGAGGGTGGACAATGATGAACAAATGATCACGCAGGGATATTCTTTTCGAGACAACCATGAGTTCGGCACGTGAAAGTTCGACACAACGGGGGGTGGGGTGCGGTAGTCACTAGGCTAAAGCGTCCTTTCGTCACGCACCGGGTTCAATTCCTCACATGGGTACAATATGTGAAGCACATTTCTGGTGGCCCTGCCGTGATATTGCTGGAATATTAAAAAAAGCTGCGTAAAACTAAACTCACTCACCTCATTAATGCATGTGGGAAAGAAAATTCCAGGCGGGCAGGAGATGGGTGAAACACAGAAATAAATAGAGACAGCCTGAATCCGGACTAGAACAAGCAGCACCCCCACCCCCTCCCCCAACACACTAAAACTAAACTCAATCACTCAATCGACACCACGGTGTTTGGCTGCATTTGGTGACCTTTTCGAAAATGTGATTTTTTGATGATTATTTGCTCTGTTTTTGATTTCATAAAGATAATTACACAGTGCAGTGCATGACTAGACCTCATGTCTTCCTCATGTTCCGCTGAGCACACAATGCTTTGGAGTTGGACTCAGAAATATAATACGCGTTAATCCCAGCGGAACACTTCTCATGAATGTAAATTGATCGCATTTTGGGGCTTCAGGAAATTAGCATTGTTTGTGTTCGGCCGAGGTCGGTTATATTAGAACGAGGAGACAGCTTGGAAGCCAGATCAGGTGTCGGAAAACTTCATGATGTATAGTGGATAGTCTTCACAGTCCTTGTACCATGTCATGCTCTATCCCCTCGCACTGACTATAGATGTCCTGATTAACGAGCACTGCCCGTAACGTAGACTAACGTTGGTTGTTGTTTAACACCGCAATCGAGTCTGGACCAGACAATCCAGTGATCAACATCATGGGCATCGATCTACGCAGTTGGGATACGATGACACGTGTCAACCAAGTCAGTCATCCTGAAGACCCGATCCCGTTAGTCGCCTCCTTCGACAAGCATGGGTTGCTGAAGATCAATTCTAACCCTGATCTTCACGGGTACGAAGACTAACGCCTGGTCACTGAATATATATAACTTTGATTGAAACAAATAATGACGTTTAAATTGAACAGGAGCCCAAATGAGATGGGATAAGTTGAGGAAATCTAGACTTGTTTGTTTAGGGCTATAAAATTACAGAAAGGGCTGGGTTCAGGGTGGTTCAGAGTGGTTCAGGGTGGTTCGGGGACTGTGCGACAGACTAACTGCAATGCGAGGTCTCAAATGAAACAAGTATAGATTTGCCGCAGGTCCTGAATTTTGCATCTCATTGGGGCTCCTTTTCAGTTTGGAGTTCAGTGTAGTTCTTTGTTTCTATCAGAGTTATATATTTTATAGACTATGCGTTAGTCTGGAGGTTTGATGAGGGAGCAGACCTTCTCAGACACCGAGGTGAGGTGAGATGAAATTGGGTTTTACGTCGTACTTGAGAATATTTCGCTCATATGACGACGTGCATGCGTGTGTATGTGTATGTGCGGCTGCTTGTACTAGCCCAGACTGAAGCTGGTTTTATAGTGCTAGCCCACTGAGATACCATGCCGCAGTGAAGCATGAATACCCCACTCAGACACATTATACTGTCTCCGAGCCAACCAGTCCTTGCTGGATGACAGTCAATAAACTGTCAAACACGGTTGTGTCGAAGTTGAAGGGACCTTTGTAAATACTTCAAGTTATGTGAGGTTGAACACAATCACAAAATGATGACCAAGTGATCACGCAGCGGCCAAGCTTCGAGACAACCGGCACATCAAAGTTCGACACAACGGTGGTTTACTGTATTGGGTGACCTTTCCAAGAG
Organism: Haliotis rubra; assembly: GCF_003918875.1. Taxonomy (NCBI): domain Eukaryota; kingdom Metazoa; phylum Mollusca; class Gastropoda; order Lepetellida; family Haliotidae; genus Haliotis; species Haliotis rubra. Next base: position 56,848 of record NW_025765155.1, on the reverse strand, counting down.
TCTTGTAATTGCTGCTTGCACTCTGGTAGCAGCGATGGTACCGTCAGGGTAGCTAATGTGCAATGCTCTGAGAAGGAGCGTGAAAATATATCGTGAAGAAAAAAATAACCGACAACCCGCATATTCGTTAATCCACTGAACTAAATCGGATGTTGAAGTTTTGTGCCCTGGGTGATCGTGACACGACAGCGTGACACGTTGTTCATAATATCAATCACTGAATGGTCTGTAATACTGTTGAGTGTGGCGGTAACAAAGATTCCTTTCAGGTAACCAACAAAGACCCTGTTGTATTCATACAGGTAACCAACAAAGACCCTGTTGTATTCCTGGCGGTAAGGAACAAAGACCCTGTTGTATTCCTGCAGGTAACCAACAAAGACCCTGTTGTATTCCTGCGGGTAACCATCAAAGACCCTGTTGTATTCCTGCAGGTAACCAACAAGGACCCTGTTGTATTCCTGCAGGTAACCAACAAAGACCCTGTTGTATTCCTGCAGGTAACCAACAAAGACCCTGTTGTATTCCTTCAGGTAACCAACAAAGACCCTGTTGTATTCCTGCAGGTAACCAACAAAGACCCTGTTGTATTCCTGCAGGTAACCAACAAAGACCCTGTTGTATTCCTGCAGGTAACCAACAAAGACCCTGTTGTATTCCTGCAGGTAACCAACAAAGACCCTGTTGTATTCCTGAAGGTAACCAACAAAGACCCTGTTGTATTCCTGCAGGTAACCAACAAAGACCCTGTTGTATTCCTGCAGGTAACCAACAAAGACCCTGTTGTATTCCTACAGGTAACCAACAAAGACCCTGTTGTATTCCTGCAGAGATTAACGTTGTAGCCGTGTTTCAGGATGTCCAAAACAAGGTCGTGAAACGTTCAAGAAACTGGTGTATGTGGTGGAGTACACGAAACACGGAGAGATCTGGCAAGCAAGGGCGGAGGTAAAGGGATTCGGAGAGCCCAAGGAATACTCGTGGACGCCGGGGGTCGAATTTGAGTACGAGGGACTCGATGGAATGAAGATGAAGGTACGTATCTACTGCGAAGCCATCCATTCGTCACTGATAGCGCCTGTTACTTCCGGGCTGTGACACGGCAGCCATATTGAACACGAGCTGCGTATACCCATTTCTAAATCATTTGCGTGATTTTTGCCAATTGCTATGATTTTTTACACACGTTTAGCTAGCTCTGGGACCAAAATTAATGCATAATTATACATATTAACCTTGTTTTTGGTCTTCAGTATTAGGTCCATGCTCTGGCTTAAAGTCTCGCCCAGTTCATATTTTGCTCTGAAATATACTATCTGAAACAGACAGACTTTGGAAAGTTTCCTTTCATTTGATATGGTACTGTTCAAATCATCAGTATTTTAGACTAAGGCCTCTGTTCTCGGTACTTGTACAGAACATACTTCAGGTATATACATGACAACACATGCACATCAGTACTGACAGAGTGTCTTTGAGTGTCCAACTCCTCAGTAGCGAGTGTGTCCACCTCTTGCAGCGATACATGCTGCCACACGACGTCGTGCAGAGTGCACAAGACGTCTGATCACGTGATCTGGGATGCGACGCCATTCTTCCTGTAGAGCTTGAGCCAAAGCAACAACGTGCTGTGCGTTCGTTCCGACGTCTGTAGACTCGTACCCGACCATCACTCGTACCCGACCATCAGCTTTGTTCAACTGGAAGCGGCTCTCGTCACTGAAGAGTACCCGGCGCCAGTTCCGCGGCTGCCACTGCCGAACTCTACGTGCCCAAGCCAAGCGACGACGTCGATGTTCACGCGTTAACGTCACGCCCCGGAATGGTCTGTAGGCTCTGATACCGAATCGGCGGAGTCGTCTGGATATGGTCCTTCTACTGACTGGATGGGTAAGGCTGGTTGTTGCTGATGACGTCACAGTCAGGAATCTGTTGCGCAAGTGAAGCACCCGTAAATGGCGGTCTTCCTGAGGGGTGGTTATGGGTGGTCTCCCTGTCCTAGGCCTGTCTGCAGTCCGACCTGTTGATTCTTGCAACGTGACTGTGAGAAGCACCCAGCTGCAACATCCCAATAGCTCGTTCTCTCTGTTCTGCCGTGAGTCGAGGCATGTTCTTTGTGTCCAACGTATTGAAGTGATGAATTCGAACAGTCGAGCATAATTTTTATACTGTACTTTCATACGGGTATGTTTCCACCGAAGCATGCAAAAAACGTGAATAAAAGCAATTTTCATGCTTACAAAAAACTCCACGTGGATTTCCTTTCTGTGAGACGTGGGGATGCGTTCGGGAGATGTGTTCCTAAATAAATTTCCGTCATAACGACAACAGAAGAACTGTTTTTTCAAATTTTACTTTGGGGACGTTTCTTTTGCCCCTCAGTTTAGTTTGCATTACCGTGTAGTAGTCACGGTGTAATAAAGTATTGCCCTAAATAGTATAGTTAAAGTATTGCCCTCACTGTTATGAAAGAGCAAGTATACACTCCGAAACGTCGTGTTATTCACAATAAAGAAGTTGACATCCATAAATCTTGCTTTTCTCACTATTACAGTCGAACTATAATAGAATAGAATGTGATTTCTGTGACGTACATAGTCGTGAGAATAATTGTTTTCATATGGAACGTTTGACTTCGTAGCCGTGAGCGTGGAAATGACATAACTCTGATTGCCTCCTTGGCCAGTTGTGGCCCTTGAGCACTGAAATATGCGTGCACTATATTGAATGTTCTGGCATGAATAATCCACTCAGGCACATTATATCGCTCGCTCACTCACTCACTCACTCACTCACTCACTCACTCACTCACTCACTCACTCACTCACTCACTCACTCACTCACTCACTCACTCACTCACTCACTCCTCACTCACTCACTCACTCACTCACTCACCACCACCACCTCTCACTCACTCACTCACTCACTCCACCTCACTCACTCACTCACTCACTCACTCACTCACTCACTCACTCACTCACTCACTCACTCACTCACTCACTCACTCACTCACTCACTCACTCACTCACTCACTCACTCCTCACTCACTCACTCACTCACTCACTCACTCACTCACTCCTCACTCTCCTCACTCACTCACCACTCCTCCTCTCACTCACTCACTCACTCACTCACTCACTCACTCACTCACTCACTCACTCACTCACTCACTCACTCACTCACTCACTCACTCACTCACTCACTCACCCAGGTAGAGGGCTCTGACGATTCCATGCCATGGTTTGCTAAATAGAACATTTTGTTACAGAGCACGATTACATGGGACGGAAGTGCATGCCAGGAGAAACACGCCTCTGATGCTGGAGAGTGGACCTCGGTCCGGACTGTGGAGGGAGATTTAATGACAGTGGTCAGTTACTTAGAATGTTTTAATGAGATTGGTTGACTTGTTGTTTAACGCCGCACTCAGCAATATTCCAGCGGCGGTCTGTAAATAATCGAGACAATCCAGTGATCAACAGCATGAGCATCGATCTACGCAATACGTCAGCGAGCTTGACCACCCAATCCCGTTAGTCGCCTCTTACAACAAGCAAAGGTTGCCGAAGACCAATTTTAACCTGGATCTTCACGGGTCGTTTTAATGAGAAATGAACTATGTCTCCTTTAACGGTAATATTGTCCTATACTTTCAATGGAGTGAAACAGAATTGGTCTACAGCAAGCAATGCAATAGCAGGATCGGGTGGTAATGCCAGTTGACTTGGTCGATGCATGTCTTCGTAACCATTTTCGTGGAGCTTTGATCATGATGTCCATCACTGGATTGTCTTGTCCAGACTCGACTATGTATTTACTGACCGCCGTCATAGAGCTGAACTATTTTTTGAATGCGGCGTTAAACAACGAACAAACAACATAGGCAGACTAATATAGTCATAACTGTGGGTTGGTAATTCAGAAAGATGATTTGGCTTACTTAAAATGATGATATATTCTGGGCTTTTTTCTGGTATTCTTTTAAACTACCTATTGACACAAAGGAGATGTTTTTCACATACTTATTATTTCAGAAACTTAATGAAAGTCTAGAGGCAAGTTAGTTCCACAAGAAAGGCATGGTACCAACTGACCATTATTATACTTTTGGACAAACACATGACAAACTGAAATAAGTAAGGTACGCAACTGTGTACAACGAGTTGCACGACTTTGCTGCTTACCTCTCTAGTTGTTATTGTTTACAGAAACATAAAATGTTTGAAATAGGTTGTATTCATTTTTTTATTACTTCAATGATCAATAACTTTCAGACATCGGAAAGCAAAGGAGTCTCAATGGTTCAGAAGTTTCAACGTGCCTGATGCCAGCCGAACTTATTACCACCACGAAACCCTTACTGTACGCCATTTTGGAAATGGTATCATGGGTACCCGACGTCAGTTTGAAACAGCCGCGACTGTGATTTTCTGACAATGCGCATGCGCAAAGCGGTATAGATGTACGCTTAATATGCAACTGTTGCCATGACTACTGTCAGTATATGATTTGAGGAGCAAAAGACACATCTACTGAGTGCAATACATTTTATGAGCGATATCTATAGCGATATCTATAATTACTTTATTATTTACATCAGGCTCATCTTTTGTAATAATTTTTAAATATGTTTGAAAGCAAATATGTCAATAATTATAATAGGTTTTTCAACGATATTCTTTACATTTTACATCGATGCCTATTGTCCATCTCTTTCTTTCTTTTTTGATTTGGGGGTGGGGGATACGGCGTATGTTAACATGAGCATTTGTTGTGTTACAATGAAACAATTATTGGTTCATGAATGAAAATGTTCACTTATATCTATTTTTAATAAGTGATGTGTGTTCAGTTGATACAGTTGCTTAATATGTGTTCACTCTTTACATCAGTACAAAATGAATATGATTAGATGTAAGGTATGTACTGTTGTAAGGATTTCTTGAAGTGGGGGTAAACTAACCCTGTAAGGACAGGCAGATTAACAGCGATCACACATAAGTGTTCAGCCTACAGTACACCGTACAGTCAAATACAGAACATAGCTGAAACTGATGTTGATATGCTTAGATAATTATACTGTCAAATAAGTTGTCAGTTTGAAGTTTCTTATCTACTACTTTTGGCCATTAAACTGTTAATTTGAAGTTCCTCAACTGCAGCATATAGTTGGATCAAATGTCAATTTGAAGTTTTTATCTGATGCTTTTGGTCATCAAGAAGTATCAATTTGAAGTGTTTTTATCTGCTCTTTTTTGTCATTAAACTCTCAAACTGAAGTTTTTCACCTGATGCACCTAGTAGGATAAACTATCAAATTGACGTATCTCACTTCATGCATCTTGTAGGATAAACTATCAAATTGACGTTTCTCACCTGTTGCATCTAGTAGGATAAACTATCAAATTGACGTTTCTCACCTGTTGCATCTAGAAGGATAAACTATCATCTTGACGTTTCAAACCTGTTGCATCTACTGGGTTAAAATATCAAATTGACGTTTCTCACCTGTTGCATCTAGTAGAATATACTATCAAATTGACGTTTCTCACCTGTTGCATCTAGTAGGATAAACTATCAAATTGACGTTTCTCACCTGCTGCACCTAGTAGGATAAACTATTAAACTGACGTATCTCACTTCATGCAGCTTGTAGGATAAACTATCAAATTGACGTTTCTCATCTGTTGCATCTAGTAGGATAAACCATCAAATTGACGTTTCTCACCTGTTGCATCTAGTAGGATAAACTATCAAATTGACGTTTCTCACCTGTTGCATCTAGAAGGATAAACTATCAACTTGACGTTTCTTAACGAGTAGGATAAACTATCAAATTGACGTTGCTCACAGGGTAGGATAAACTATCAAATTGACGTTTCTCACAGGGTAGGATAAACTATCAAATTGACGTTTCTAACAGGGTAGGATAAACTATCAAATTGACGTTTCTAACAGGGTAGGATAAACTATCTAATTGACGTTTCTCACAGGGTAGGATAAACTATCTAATTGACGTTTCTCACAGGGTAGGATAAACTATCTAATTGACGTTTCTCACAGGGTAGGATAAACTATCAAATTGACGTTTCTAACAGGGTAGGATAAACTATCAAATTGAAGTGTCTGAGCTGTGTGAACGTATCTGTATCATCTACATGAATGGGAGTGTAGACGAATGTGATCATGTGACCTGCTCAACATGCCCTCTGGTTGTACAAATGTATGCTATGAATGTCACGCTTGGTATGGCGCAATATAACTGGCGCCTTATATGTATGTCCGATCTCTTTACGCTGAAGACATTTAAGGGAGACAATCGCACTTGATTTGAACAATATTGTCGTAGTGTACAGTGCATTCCTTTCAATTCACAATCCTGTGTTCGATCCTTATGTTCGACTATTAAAACATATCAGCAAAATTATAGCTGTGACAATGTAGAAGAGGGTTGTTATAAAACCAAAACCATTCAGGTGGAGTAGTGGATATAAACAATAGTTTATTTATTATTTGTTTTCTGTTGTTTGGTTAGGTGCCCCAGTGTCAATATTCATTATCGATTCATACGAAATGAGTTTTCATTTTGTTCACATTTACTGGTTGTGAATGTTCTAATCAAAATGTCCATATACAAATAATACAAGTGATACCTGGTGTACAAGGAAATATATTTTTGTTCCTATTTTTATTTAAAACCAGAACTTTGTCAATTGACCAACCGTAACATTTTAGAATATTACTGAGTCCAGAAATTTCCAAACAGATTCCCAGCGAAGAGGTCCTATGTTACGAGGTAGTTTAGCACTACTAATATCGTTCGTATGTAGTACGCAGTGTCCTTGAAACAATATACCAACCCGTGCATCCTATAACAGCTATTTCACTGCGTCGTGAATATAACGGCGGAACTGAATAAAGTATGAATTTACGTGAAAATGTTGTTTTTGTGTGTGTTATAATTAAAAGTCAACTGTCAACGATAAAGTCAAGAGGACGCAAGGTTCTTTCATGAGTTCATGTGGAGCATTGGTGTCATGGATCCGGTAGACCAAGGATCCGAATCTTGGATTCGAACCGCCCTGGCACTTTTAAGAGACGGGAATCTTCGCACACTGATTGTTTCCAGATGATGTTTATTTACCTGCTTGCATCATTTCTACGATGACTGAGTGACTTTTACGCCGTTTTAGCAATATTCTAGCAATATCACGGCGGGGTACACCATAAATGGGCTTCCCTCATTCATTTCTAGGGTAATCTGGGATATACAGATGACATATGTTAACACATGCATCATACATATACATAGGTGTGTACTTTTTGCGTCAGTTAATATTAATGTTTTAGAGCATTGTATTGTAATAATACGTTATATGGAAAACCTTTCCCCCATTTATATGAAATCCCTTGTAAAAGCAGAGTCGATTGTACTACTCTGACTCTATCATGAGCATGTGTTTATGGATCAGTATCAGAATAGAGTACCAGGCGTTCGGTAAGATTATGTTTTAAAGCCTTCTGTTGTAATAATACGTTATGTGGAAAACCATTTTGTGTTTATGAAATCAGTTGCTCACCTGAACAAAATCGGGAACGTATGGTAAAAGTCAAAATATGGAACTGCTTTGGACATCATTTTGTCCCTGATGCGTCGATTGTTGAAACCTCTTCGACATTTCGATCATAAAACCTTTACTGACGGCTTGAGTGAGTGAGTTATTCCGTCATATGCTGTTGTCAATGTTAATCTGGTGTTTGTCACCCCATGCTATGTACATCTATCTCACCACTTGGTCGTAGTCACTTTAAGCTTGAAAACAGTGTAAGAATCTACACCGAAACATCGCTCTATGCAAGAAACAAGAGAGAGTTTAGTTTTACGCCGCATTCAGCAATATTCCAGCTATATGGCGGCAGTCTGTAAATAATCCAGTCTGAACCAGACAATCCAGTAATCAACATCATAAGCATAGATCTACGCAATTGGGAGGCATTGACACGTCAACCACGTCAACGAACCTGACCACCCGATCCCGTTAGTCGCCTTTTACGACTGGGTTACTGAAGTTCACTACTGACCAGGATGTTCACGGGTCACTGAGGCCTTGAAGGCTGAGACCTTGATGGAGAAATTTTAATCAAAAGCAGTATGACGCATGAATGCCTTGCTTACAAGCCTAGAAATATTATCAGGGAGAATCTGCGATTCGAACATACAATCACATCCATGTGGTCGTCTAAGGGACGCAACTTTAGACTGTGCCGCCAATCCTACATCGTGTTATATAACATTGTCTGGAAGTATGGCTAAACATTAACTGGAACACTTAGGGGTGTTTTTACCGCCCCCGTTGTTTAGTGTTAGAGCATCCGCCCGGAGAGCGGAAGGTCGCGGGTTCCATCCCCGGACGTTAAAATATGGTACTTGTTGGTCCATGCCTGGCGCTCGGCATTAATGGGTACAACAAGGACTGGTCGGCTCGGAGTCAGTATAATGTGTCTGAGTGGGTATTCATGCTTAACTGTGGCATGGTATCTCAGTGAACTGGCACAATAAAACCAGCTTAAGTCTGGGCTAGCACAAGCAGCCACACATACACACGCATGCACGTCGTCATATGAGCGAAATGTTCTCAAGTACGACGTTAAACCCCATTTCAACTGACCTCACTTTGGGATTTCTGAAAATTATTTGACAAAATGTGTTTTGGCCTGATTTAATTAAACACAACAATGTCATTTTGTCAGTCACCATTTATTGCCATGCACGTGAATATTTACCACTTAAACGAGTTAAAGTTGTCTTGACTGAATCAGAATTAACCGAATCAGAATCATTTACAGCGAGCAGCAACGAGTTACGTTTACCCCAGCTAAAGCTGATTATGCGTTTTTATTGTGTGTCAGTATATTTCAGAGTTAACGAATATTGGGTTACAAGAAGCGTAAAACTATGTCAGAACTACCCCGCGTGCCGACATAACAATGCGAGACATTTTTAAAATCACATATCGTCAATCTCGAGGCTACCGAGATATTTGAGAAGACATTGTTCGAAACATTGAGGCAGTAATTGTTCAAGCCTGAAACGTGTAACCTTAACCCCAGCAAATATTTGTCTTTTATGACCGTTATCGCAGCATTAACGAGGTAACCAAACCCGCTATCTTTACTGACATTTCGCTGAATGGACGGTGTTAAACTCCTGGCGGAAACGTACCAGTGTTGTCTTTTAGCTATATTGTCAGACCGATAGTTGGTCCATGAAGCGTGAAATTAGCATGCCCACAAGCCGGGGTAATGCTAACACCGTTGTTTGAGTCCAATAAGCTCTAAGCAAATTCTATTAAAAACACAGTCCATATTTCAATTCTGGAAACCCATTGGTACAGTGAGTGATATTATTCTGGAAACCCATTGGTACAGTGAGTGAGTGAGTTGGAGTATTACGCTGCTTTCAGCATTATTCCAGCAATTTCACGGCGAAGGACACCAGAAATGGACTTCACACATTGTACCCAAGTGGGGAATCGAACCCGGGCCTTCGTGTGACGTGCGAAAGCTTTAACCACTAGGTTACCCCGGCGCCCCCATGTGTACATCATCCTTCATTGTTGTGAAGTCTTGATCGATGATATCAGGAAAACGCTTGTACGTGCTCTTTTTCAACTAGACGTTTGTTGCAAATAATTTTCGATTCTGTCAAGGATCAGTATTTGGAATCAATGTCCAGTTAAGAGTCATTAAGTATGATTTTACGACGCCTTTAGCAATATTACGGTAATATCACGACAAGTTACCCCAGGCATGGGCTGCAGTCATCGAACTAGACAGTATAGGGGACATAATCGTCGGGTCTGCCGCAAGCCGAATGTTGTGGGTCAGAGCATCATACATGGTTTGACGGAGACATTCAGTTGCCTGTGGGTTTAACGAAAGTGGTAAGTGCCTGAGACTTTTCTCTCATCACCACTTTATCTTCAGTTACGGCCACGAGAAAGCGATGGCAACACGAGACGAGAAGGCAACCTTTGTTTATCTCTTACTCGTCTGGGTTTTTTTTATCTCGTTTTATCGCCTTCTCGCCACCGAGCCGTGATATGACAGAATTATGTTATCTCAATCAGTAACTGAAACATATAGATTACAGCTTGGAATAAAAAACCTCTAAGAAAGAAAGTCAGGGTAAAACCGTGTATGACTCACTAACTCAATCTGGAGCTTATTTGCATTCGTTCAAACGTTTTCACTTTGGTGAGGTGAAAGATGAGAGACACAGAGATATTGTTTTGCGTGTTGTTAAAAGCCGCAACAATAAAAGGATAGAAGTCAGTACTGGGTCTGTGTGTTGCCAAGTAAACTGTATTGCGATATATTGGGACCTTAAGCGTTTGACAATGAGAGACACTGTCAATCCTATTTTCTGCATTATAAGTCCCTAAGCATTTACACTTAACGCCAAGAGAAACGTTACCCTCCAACATTTATGAATTACTGAAATACTATCAAAGGTAGGTTAGAAGGTATTACTTTACAAGAAAGTTTAACAACACAGCTTTATGCAAATCACGAAAAAGAATTCTCAAATGCATTCATATTTAGGTGAAATACATCTTTTTCAGAAGAGTTAAATTGTCCTATATTCGTCCATGCCGAAGTAAACCAATAACAGTGATTAAGATGTCCAAAAGAAAGGTTCAAATAAAATTCTGCTTTGGAACAATGATAAACCATTTAAAATCACAATTTTTCAACTATTAAAACAAGAAACAACTGCTGTAGAGTGTGTAAAATTGTAAAATAATCATTCCTATGATTTCAGTCCTATAAAACAGTTTCTGTTGATTTGCATTAGTGAAAACAAGTAACACGTGTCTTTGATATTGTGAAAAAATGTTTAGGAACATCTAAAATTATCTTTGTTAACATTTTTGCTTTGCAAAGTAACATTTTTTCCATTTTCTGTTTACACATAGCAATATCAATCGGCAAAACGAAGCAATATATAAGCAGTATTTGCATCCATTTCACATGCAGAATGATTCTATAGGGTATGAAGAGAGCCTAGAATACATGATCTGATACACAAGTACGAGATATATGCCACGATTAACAGCTGAAGAGAGAGAAAGAGCCATTGGGATGGTGCAGATGGGGTCGACATACAATGCTGTTGCCAACGCCCTCGGATGCCACCGTATCACGGTTATAAGACTTATTCAGGGCTTCAGACAGACTGGGGTCACTGTAGACAGACCAAGAAGTGGACGTCCACGCATCACAACATCAGCTGAAGATAGGTACCTCCGTCATTAAGAAAGGAGGGTAACGTTTCTTTTGGCGTTTAGTGTATGTTATGGTTCTGATAACAGCAATCTCAAAATTAGGTTGCAAAGTCAGGGATTCTATTTTCTCTTTAATACAATGATAGGAAAACATTATATACAGTGTATGTAATAGGAATAACGAAGGAAAACATGAGTTGTGGATGAAAGTGTGTGTAAGGTTTAATCTAAACCATAAAGATAATCACAAAAACTTCCTATATGTTCTTTACCCAATATACCGGTTCTCAGAAAATATATTGCAATACATATCGTTTGAAAAGACGTATTGTGATAGTCAGTACACACGTATGCACCATGTATACCGGTAATACCGTGCAGTCCCAGTCAGTATTCACACGTATGCACCATTGTACCCATGTGCTTGTTTTCTAGAGAACTTAAAGTCAGAGGCTCCACTTCAACATGTTCAAGAGATCGTGTATGTACATGTATGTGTACATGGACGTGAATCCCCTTTAGTCATCGGTAGTAGTGGAATGTTAGCGGGATAGCGGGAATATATACGAGCTTGAATTCACCTCAGATTGTTTTAGTGAGTTTGTAAGAGGCGACTAACGGGATCGGGTGGCCAGACTCGCTGACTGAGTTGACACATGTCATCGTATCCCCATTGCGTAGATCTATGTTCATGCTGTTGATCACTGGATAGTCTGGTCAGACTCGATTATTTACAGAACACCGCCATATAGCTGGAATATTGCTGAGTGCGGCGTAAACTAAACTCACTCACTCACTCGTGTATGTATTTGTACAAATACTCGAATCCCCTTTAGTCATTGGTTGTAGTGGAATGATAGCAGGATAATGGCACAATATATACGAGGTTTAATTCACCTCTGATAGTGTTAGTGGGTTTGAACAGCTCATTATCAACGGAAAAACCCACGGATCTTTAGGGCTGTTTTAGTGAAAAATCAGTTCGTTGGTTCGTTATACATACTTTTTAGTTGCATACATTAAAAATATAAACATGTGGAAAGAAACTTGGACTTTGGGTATAGCTAGTAATTACCGTTACAGAATGACAATAATCTGTCTGTAAGGTTCCATTTAGAAACATTTTCAATGTCTGTTTCAAAATACTGACCTTACCATTTTGGAGTTCACAGTTTCATCAAATTATTTCAGTGTCAGTATTGAACAAGTGCTTTGCTTGGTGTAATGGGAGGTAGAACTAATGTAGGTCTCCTCTTGAGCACAAATGGATTGGTATCCCCTTGTGACGGAGATACGATCTCCCTAATAAAACGTTGATCACTCGTATCAAGGTCAATTAATTTGTCCTTGACCTTCAGTTCCGGAAGGGGTGTAACCTTCAGCTTTTGTACTTTGCCCTTAACCGTCTGAATAGAAACACGACCTTCTGTTTCTGTACCGCCGTTGTCTACTGTGCCATCCTTTACGGAATGTCTCGTCGTCTTCCTATTTTCCAGGTTCTCGATACGCTTTCGAAAGAATTCTTCAACCTTGCCATTCATGGCTTCTGTATCCAAAATGGCGCCACTATCAACACTGTCCTTCAGCAGCTTTTGCACCTTCTGAAGCCGTCTGACTTTAGGATGCTTGGACGCAATGTAGGACTCCACGTCGCGGGACATGGAGTGGAGGCTGGCGCCGTTATACCTCCCAAACACCCCTCCATCTGTCCGTCTCCTCCTCATCTCAAGACATTTCTGGAGAACCTTCTGTCTCACCAAGGCTCTCCGGACTGTCATGGCGTTCTTCACATACTTGAACGAGGTCTCGTACTTCTCGCGAGACAAACAACTCTCGTAAACATCAGTCTTTGTTTTGAGAATGTCGTTGATGATGCAGACAAATTTTCGGTGCCGGTCTTCCTGTCTCCTAACCTGTCCATACCTTCCTTCGTCCATGGTGAAATAAAAGTATTTCCACAAAGATGTGTGGGGTATCCGTTAAGAACGTTCGACGTAAAGCAACGGACAGTCGTTAAAGATTGACTGATTCCACGCCTTTGCGATCCTCCCGAATGTTGCTGAAATTACAAAAAGAAATTATAGATATTACATCTTTGGGTGGCATTTTAGAAGTTGGGAAGTACAATATTGAACAAACTTTATGGATAACAACTTCTTTTATTTCGTGACTGCAGTCACGTAATAACAGAAGTTGTCATCCATAAAAGTTTGTTCAGTAAGATATTTCATCATTTCTCAAAAACACATTTACTGCATTGAATGATAATATTTTACTCTCATGTTCATATATCCTGGAGTATGTTCCACTCACCGCTCACACAAAGGTGCGCATACCGCAATGATTTCCTCTGCTCACTACTCAGTTAATATACTGACGGGCGTGTATATTGTTGTGCTTTGTCATTAGCGTCAACAACAGACCCCCTATAAGTACTCTTTGACCAATCCATCGACAACAATGACGTCCACCGGTTTGTTTTCCGGCCTCCGGGTGTATGCCGTAATAAAAATATTCTGCGCATGCGTAACACTATATGTCAAATATCCTTGACAAATAACGCCATTAATAGTTCAAATCAACCGTTGTATATATTCCCTCAATGGGAAATGTACATTTTGCCTGAATATTCTCCTGGCGGACTGCCAACTACCTCGACCGCGTCGTCTGTTCTTGTCGCCTGCCTCTGCACGTGTCAATGAGCAGATGTTATCAGACGTCAAAACAGAATTGTACCTCAACGACACAAAGCTCGTGCCATTCAGGGGGGTCTTGAAACTTTAGACAAATCTCTTAATACTTATCCCCATTTGCCTATAAAGAGTTAAGTGCTACTCCGAGTCGTAGAAACAGATTTACTTAAATTTTCATGACGGTGAATTATTTATGTTTTACATTCTTGACATTTCGTGGACAGAAACCTGTGGAAATTTTATGAACTACTGTGTAATTGAATGAAAGTACCTTAATTCGAAAGTTATAACGTACTTTCTACAAAAACATAATTCCAAGAGACATGGTTTGGCTCTTACCTTTATCTGAATTGAACATATAGCAGCCTTTAAGGTTGTATAAATGATCAGAAAAGGTAACAGATCACGTGTATCAGCTGATCGTTCGTGTGTATCTCAGTATATTTAACAAAACTGTCACCAAACATCTATTCTCTTTCCGTTTCATATATAAGGAGAGCATTTGATGATTTCTTTTTATATACTTGCGTTTTACTTGTTCAGTTGTAAGACTAATTGAATTTAGTTGTGGAGCTACTTGTACGTCCAATCTTAAGTGTACGACATACTAAGGGGCGGTCGTTCATAATTTATGGGTGGTGGGTGGTGGGTGGTGGTGTGATGATAATGATTGTTAATGAGCATAATTTTTTAATGTTTTGATGCATAAAATTGCTGACCCCCGAGTACATGTGAACAAAACTGATGCCCCCTCTTACCTCCCAGAACAAAATGGGTGACCCCCTCCTTAAAATCATCATCACCACCCCCACCCCCATCCACACCATAAATTATGAACGGTCCCTAAAGACCCTTGTTGAAATTTATACAATCTATACATCAAACGTTACATGATACGACTGTTTGAACAACCAAGTAATAACCACACAAGTACTTTGTTTGACTATGCATAATGTAAACTGCATTTAGTAGAGCTATCTACTCGATGTAACTCGACTAGTATACAGCTGAATATTTACACAGTAAAACCCTCCGTTCTAAAAAGATATCGATTACATGTTTTATTCATAAGCAGTATCTGACATTCCACAAATGATTTGACGTCAAAGGAAAGGCAGTTCCTCAACAGAGGGATCAGTATTGTTTACCGGCAATGGGGGAACTCCTTTACGAGACAACAACTCATTAAAACATGCTTGTCAGGTGACCCCACTGCCCCCTGTGACGTAGAGTGCGATATACAAGGGTATCTCGCGGCATGTATTTGCTATGAGATATAGGTTTATATTGTTTTCGTCGAGAGTGGGTTTTACAGGGGTGAGTGAGGCTACCACAGCTGTCTAAGCGTCTATTTGGTCTGTGATTCATGTCTGTGATTATGAAGGCGGTATAAAGATTGCCATTGTCTGGATCAGAGGACGCATATTCGATTTTACAACAGGTGAAATAGACATTTTCAAGCGTCCTTTAGAAACAATAAAAGACAATAGCTGACTTTAAGGAGCTATATATTTTAGAATATTCGTTGGATGTGTGTATGTGTTTCTGTGAGTACTCACACGCACGCACGGAATCACGCACACACATACAAACATACATATACATGTATACATACATACATACACACACACATACATACATACGTACACACATACATACATACACACACATACACACATACACATACATACACACATACACACACATACATACATACATACATACATACATACATACATACATACATACACACATACATACATACATACATACATACATACATACATACATACATACATACATACATACATACATACATACATACATACATACATACATACATACATACATACATACATACATTCCGAGCATCAACTACAAGGTGTGCAAGCTGGGATTACTTTATATACTTTCTTATTAATTGATATAGGGGCGGTGGGGTAGCCTGGTGGTTAAACCGTTCGCTCGTCACGCCGAAGACCCGGATTAGATTCCCCACATGGTACAATGTGTGAAGCCCATTTCTGGTGTCCCCCCGCCGTAATACTGATGGAATATTGCTAAAAGCGGCGTAAAACCATACTCAATCACTCATTAATCGATAGAGATCGATGATGGAAAAACTACTAATACGGACGACCCATTATTTTTGCTTAAGACAGAATACTTTTCGGTCCTGCTATAAAACATTCATTAATATATATATATTTTCATAAAAACTTTTTTCAGTGCAAGTTTATTTCAAGATCTGAGGCAAATATGTTTTGCTGGGATACGTTTATCAATTCCAGACTGTTATTCTATTATTCCAGAAACCAACCTAGAATGTCTCTCACACCCTTGAGAATAAAAAAGAAGCCCCTGTCAAGAATGATTGAGCAAGAGTACGAAATGTTTCAGAATTGTTCTGGCTTCTTTTTTTGTGTTGTCTATTCGTTCGTTCGTTTATTTGAAGTATTATTTTGTAAATAACTGATTACTTAATTTCTGGGACTAGGACAAGTCGTGCTGGTTCTGTGAATACCAGAAATACAAGAGATACGTAGACTCCCGACAGCGAAATCCTCTACAGTAATTAACTCTTTAACAAGAGTATCACTTACATATAATTGGTGAATAGCTCTTTAACAAGAGTATCGCCCACAAATAATTGGTGAATCTCATTAACCATGGCTCTTATTTATTGTAGCGAGTATGTGTATAACACCGAGACCAAAGGTCTGAGGCGTCCCCAGCATGGTTTTGAGTTACCTCCAACATTCACGATACATACCCACTCACCTCATTTCAGTCCAACTGGTTCCACTGCACAAACCAATTCAGTTCGGCAGCCAGAATGAACGTAAACTAGTTTTAGTGTTGGGGCGGCGACACACCTACAGCATTTAGCGGTGCCAAAACAACGTGGGACACATCTGTGCTCCTTCCGGTTCCGGTTCCAGCGAGCCTGACCACCCGATCCCATTAGTCGCATGGGTTGCTGAAGTACAGTACTAGTGTTAACCCGGATCTTCACGGATCCATGATCCAAGTTTCTGGCATACGGACAAACAGTTGAGCCACCCGTTCGTCCGATTTAATGGACACGTAACTGTTTTGCGTAACGAGCAATATTTTGGACGTAGTATTGGCTGACCATTCTTGTTTACGAGTCCGCTTTCGTGGGCAAGTGGATAGAGCGCTAACCTGGAGGATTGACAGTCGATGGTTCGATTCCCTGGTTGTGTCAGACCCAAAGACTTTGGTAGCTAGGTTCTTGTTACTCTGTCTAGGGTGTGGCTTAACAAGAATTGGTCGGTGCGAAGCGAGTACAATAGCGGCATGGTGTTTCTGTGGTTTACTCCCGGAATGCCGGCAGGTTACGGTTGCTGAACTAATCCGTTGTTGTTTCAACTATAGGGGTCGTATCAAATATCCATGTACAATTTACAAGGGGTGGTACATGTATCACTGATGAAAATGAAAAAAGAAATATGTAGATGTGAAAAAACATGTATTCTGACCAACAATGCCACGATAGACATAATATCATCCACTTATTGAACATGCAAAAATTTACAAATCGTTTTATGGACAAATAAATGGCATCTTTTTCTTCCAGAGCAACTGACACAATTCAATAATCGTTACATTATATTATGACCAGTGTATGAAATAATTTTTCTGGATCACTGGCAAACCGGGCTAGGAAGTTTTAAAAGTTACTAGCCCGAATGAAAATTTACTAGACAAACTAAATCAAGATACAAAACTCTCAAAAGTAGTTATTTATTATTTCTTTCATAATGTTCAAAGTTAAGCGTCAACGTTACAACTTGTCAGGACCAGATGATTCAGCACAAGTTTCAGGTTTATAACTATTCAAACAGTGACAGTCCAGTTAAGCACTCTGCTAGTCAATCAGACTCAAGTTCTGACTGACCATTTTTCAGCCTGATGTTGAGCATATTATCCAAACGATGCTATTTTGTCGTCTATTTTTTATTCTGAATTTGTAGCCACCCATGACTAAATTTCGACTACCTCGTCTGTTCGCAATAAACCAAACATTAACTTGAACATTAGCCATTGTGACCTGATGATGTAATGTATGATGACCTTATAATATACCCCATAGGGAGTCGTTTTAAGTTTAATCCATTATTCGCTCACCTAAGATTTGGAGATGTCCCCCATAATCCCCCATTGTCTAAGGATTAGCACGCTTCATTGCTTTGCTTACCTTAGACAATACCTGCCGGCTTCAGGGAAGTACCCTTTTCTGTGAAGAAGTTTAATGACTATGAAGTCGGGTCGCAGGTTCTGAATCTCGTCTCGCCTAGCCTAATCTCGCCTCACTTCACTTCGCTTCACTTCGCCTCGCCTCGCCTCGCCTCGCCTCGCCTCGCCTCGCCTCACCCCACCTCACCTCTCGCCTCGCCTCGCCTCGCCTCGCCTCACCTCGCCTCGCCTCGCCTCGCCTCGCCTCGCCTCGCCTCGCCTCGCCTCGCCTCGCTCGCCCTCGCCTCGCCTCGCCTCGCCTCGCCTCGCCTCGCCTCGCTCCACCCCACCTCACCTCACTTCGCCTCACCTCACCTCACCTCACCCAGTAAGATGTGAATGTAAGCGTCCATTTAATCCAAACCGTCCAACCTCATTTGTACACAGTCAAGCTATCGGATCAATGGTTAATCAACACATGGCCTGCCTAAAGAGCATGGTAAGGGTCTGATCAGTTCGTGCTGTGAGTGCCAGATGTGTCACTACTTGGCTTGAGTGACTAGATCCTGTAACGGTAGGCAAGAGGATTCGGTAACTGAGTAGAATAATGCACCCGTGAGCATTTCATGTAACGTGATGCGTGACATCGTTGTATTTGCTTGGCAATAAATATCTCTGAAAACCATTGAACAAAACAATGGGTTTCACAAAGCCTTTGGGCTTTATCGATGTTATGATGTTAATTTATGTAATATGAGGAACTCGACGTTTCGGAGTATATTTCACATATTACAGACGTTGACATCGTTAAGTTAAATCCCCCCAATCCATGAATGGGTTTCTTGTTTAACCGCTGATGGTCGGCTAAACTGTCTCACAGTCCCCGAACAACATTATTTTCCCTAAAGCCTAGACCTCTCTGCAATGATATAGCTAGTCTCTCGTACAGACCCTGAACCAAATATATCCAAGAAAGCCCACGCAAGTCTAGAAAATTTGGCAAGTCTAGCTAAAAATGAAGAAAGTCTCAGGGCTCCTTTTCATAATATATATATATTATTTTTTACTATTATATATATATTTTTTTTTACTATGAACTTTTTTTCTCAGTAAAATATGTTCATTTCAGAGACTAGTTGTTAATCTACGATAAAGCCTAGTCTGTCTCACAGTCCCTGAACCACATTATTTTCCCTACAGCCTCTGCAATGCTAAAGCCCTAAATGAAGCAAGTCTAGATTTCCTCAGGTTCAGAATCTGTGGTCTCCCTGGGGCTCCTTTTCAATTTAAATGGGTTTGTTTGTTACTGTCAAAATTTTATATATTCAGAGACTAAGCGTTAGTCTAATGGTCGGCAAATACAAGGCCTTCGTTGTTGTGACGTTTCTGGGTTGTGAGAGCGTGTGTGCGTGTGTGTGTGTGCATGCAGGCATGCGTATGTGTAAGCGTAGAGAGTCGGTGGAGGTGTTTATATCTCCAAACGTAAGGCTCATAATCCTACGCTGAACGACAAAACCGCTCCCGTACGTTATGACGAGTACAGGGAGTGCCATTGCGCATTCTACCCCTGCGCCCTGTTCCGAAAAGCGATCGTAGCGCTACGACAGTCGTAAGTGTATGTTAAAGTATGGGAGTTACGATCACCTTAGCGCTAAGATCACTTTGAGGAACGGGTATGGGAGTTACGATCACCTTAGCGCTACGATCGCTTTGAGGAACGGGTATGGGAGTTACGATCACCTTAGCGCTACGATCGCTTTGAGGAACGGGTATGGGAGGTACGACCACCTTAGCGCTACGATCGCTTTGAGGAACGGGGCCCTGAACTCCATTTGGGTGTCCACGTACTCAGGTCATTGGTTCAAAACAACCCGTAGTGCGTTACAACACTCAAAACGGGCTAGTGGTCAATACTTGTAACGGCTTATAAGATCACACACGACAACACTGTCAATACTGTTGGCTACTACTGAGGTATGTTGTCAATATTGTCACAGTATATCAACGCTGACACTAATATAGCATTTATATGACCAGCCTGTTGAATGTCTTTTGATATTGTCTTGTAAATCATCGATTGTTCATTTATAGCGGGTCATTTTAATCCGATCATCGTCACTACGGACACCCCCTTTTCCCGGGCGATTGCATTTAAGAAATACTTTCACTTATACCGAGCAGATTTGTACTTGTTCCAGTATTTTTGCATTACTGACTGACTGAGTTTGGTTTTACGCCGCTTTTAGCAATATTCCAGCAACATCACGGCTGGGAACACCAGAAATGGGCTTCACACATTGTACCCATATGGGGATGCGAACCCGGGTCTTCTGCGTGACAAGCTAACGCTTTAACCACTAGGCTAGTCCACCGCCTCTTTGCATTAACAAGTCTACTTTTACCAACGAAAGTAAACGAACATAAATGACTATTAAAATATCATTATTTTGTATTGACTACTCTAACTTGTAAACCTGAATGTCCAATGCCATCTTGATGGACCTGTTATGCCTATCATTGTATTGGCTCTTTGTTATGTGAGTGGAAAAATAAAGGACTCGAATCTGAATGCTTTATGGAGATTTAAATTAGTTTTACCGGGAATTGGCCTTTACAGTCCAGATCTAACGGGCTTTCGCTTCAGGTGTTACCGAAATTACATCGGTTTCCAGAAAGAGTATCTGTTCACACTTACCTATTCATGTATCTATTAACATCTACTGATTCCTCAAGGTGTAATTATCAACACCTACCCATCAATGTGTTTATCAAATCTACCTATTCGTTTATCTACCAACGCCTACCTATCATGTATCTACCAACATCTACATATTCCTTTATCACACCTACTATTCTATGTATCTACCAACATCTACCTATTCATTTATCACACCTTCTTATCCATGTATCTAACAACACCTACCTATTCATTTGTCACACCTACCTATTCATGTATCTATCAACACCTACCCATCCATGTGTCTGTTAACACCTACTGATTCGTTAAGCTGTAATTATCAACACCTACCCATCAATGTGTTTATCAAATCTACCTATTCGTTTATCACACCTACTTATCCATGTATCTAACACCTACCTATTCAATTATCACACCTACCTATTCATGTATCTACCAACACCTACCTATCAGTGTATCTACCAACACCTACCTATCCATGTATCTGTTAACACCTACTGATTCGTTAAGCTGTAATTATCAACACCTATCCATCAATGTGTTTATCAAATCTACCTATTCGTTTATCTACCAACGCCTACCTATCATGTATCTACCAACATCTACCTATTCATTTATCACACCTACTTATCCATGTATCTAACAACACCTACCTATTCATTTGTCACACCTACCTATTCATGTATCTACCAACATCTACCTATCAGTGTATCTATAAACACCTACCTATCCATGTGCCTGTTAACACCTACTGATTCGTTGAGGTGTAATTATCAACACCTATCCATCAATGTGTTTATCAAATCTACCTATTCATGTATCTATCAACACCTACCTATCCATGTGTCTGTTAACACCTACTGATTCGTTAAGGTGTAATTATCAACACCTATCCGTCAATATATCTATCAAACCTACCTATTCATGTATCTATCAACACCTACCTATCCATGTGTCTGTTAACACCTACTGATTCGTTAAGGTGTAATTATCAACACCTATCCATCAATATATCTATCAAACCTACCTATTCATGTATCTACCAACACCTACCTATCCATGTGTCTGTTAACACCTACTGATTCGTTAAGGTGTAATTATCAACACCTATTCGTCAATATATCTATCAAACCTACCTATTCATGTATCTACCAACACCTACCTATCCGTGTATCTATCAACATCTGCCTATCCTTGTATGCACCAACATCTACCTATTCATGGATCTATCAACATCTACCTATCCATGTTTCTACCTATTCATGTATCCACCAACATCTACCTATCCATGTATCCACCAACATCTACCTACATGTACTCATATATCCACCAAACCTATCATGTATCTACCAACACCTACCTATCGTGCGTCATCACGTTTCCAATCCACCATTATAACGTTGTCCCCTGTACGCACATCCTGTGGTAATCCACACCAAGTCCAAGTAGGTCACTACGACCTTCACAAAATACATTACTTTCCTATTAGCAAACATATCCTACATACATTAAAAATCAATACTTCGGACAGTATAACAAATCTTACGTTATCTCTAAGGTAGAATAAACTGTTCGTCTGAGCCCCCACCCCTCCCCGACCCCATCCACATTTCCAGTAGAGATCAGGACGCCACATGGTCTCTGGGTGAAACCTATTGCCATACAAACGTCCGCAATGGCCACTGGTGTCGAAGTTTATCACCCGTCACGTCTTTCCCGACAAACCCGTGCTGTATTATTTAATCAGCTGAAATTACTGTCTGCACAGCACAGTGTATGCAGTATATTAAGACGTCATTAATCACAGGGACAGAGATAAGTGTGCGTTTAAAAAAAGAGTACATTCCATTTCAGTGAGTCCGTATCGCTGCTGATCATCAGATATGTACACACCCAATGCGTTATGGGTTACACATGTTTTGATATAATAAAGAAGACATGGCAATACTGTATCGACTGACATAAGACGCCAACAGAAATATGCACGGGTGCTATCAGATAAGGTTCTATCAACTTGTGTAAGCATTGCAAATGTGTTGGATCTACATGCTGTGTTTAGGAATGTACCTTTGGGGAGACTACTGGAGAATCGACCCTGGGGAAGGTGACAAGCCCAGGTGGTCATTTTATGTCTTGAGGGTGGTTAACCCCAAGAGACAGAACACAGGCATCTCGCATTTATTTTTCATAGACGCCAAAGCGTCGATCATTCATACAAGTAAGTGAGTATGGTTTTAAGGCGCTTTTAGAAATATTCCAGCAATATCACGGCGGGGGACACCAGAAATGGGCTTCACAGTTTGTACCCATGTGGGGAATCGAACCCGGGCTTTCGGCGAACGCTTTAACCACTGATCCGCCCCATCATCCATACGAAATGGCAGCTACGCGAACCGTGTAGTTTCAGAGAAGCAGTATACATTAACAAACTGGGTGCACGAAAAATGTCACAGTTAGAAGCATGATTAAAATAAAATATACTACAAACAAAAAGTAAGGGAACACCCTAAATTTGATAGTCATATATAAACTTAAACATGGTGAGGTCATTTATACTCTAAGGTAAATGCAATTTTTTGTGTCCTTAATGGGCAATTTAAATGACATGTTCAACATAAACGTTAACCCAAATGATACCCATCGGTTAAAGTTATGTTTGAATTTTGTGGGAAAGCACCGATCACTCGACCATTTCTGAATCATGTTGTTTGTCAGACAGGTGGCAGACATATATAAAAACCGTCATTACCTTTACACGGCTTTCAGAAATCGGTCAATATCGATATCAGATACGGCTGTCTCTTTCTTTAAATCAGAGTCGACCCCGTTGCCAGATACATGATTTGCTTACTGATGACAAAAAGAGAGAAAGGACACACATCGATATCACACAATCCATACTCGTAGATCCGGCACTTTCATCTAATGATACCCCTGGGTGTGAAAGAATTGAATGGGAATTCGATAACTAAGCACCAGTCAATCTTTAAACAATGTGAAAACAGACAAGGACGTGTCCCTGTAATAATACAGTTCTACACAATGGTCAAGAAGACAATGACATGTCACTGTAACACTACAGTTCTACACAATCGTCAAGAAGATATTGACATGTCCTTGTAACACTACAGTTCTACACAATGGTCAAGAAGACAATGACATGTCACTGTAACACTACAGTTCTACACAATGGTCAAGAAGATATTGACATGTCCCTGTAACACTACAGTTCTACACAATGGTCAAGAAGACAATGACATGTCACTGTAACACTACAGTTCTACACAATGGTCAAGAAGACAATGACATGTCCCTGTAACACTACAGTTCCACACAATGGTCAAGAAGACAATGACATGTCGCTGTAACGCTACAGTTCTACACAATGGTCAAGAAGACAATGACATGTCACTGTAACGCTACAGTTCTACACAATGGTCAAGAAGACAATGACATGTCACTGTAATGCTACAGTTCTACACAATGGTCAAGAAGACAATGGCATGTCACTGTAACACTACAGTTCTACACAATGGTCAAAAAGACAATGACATGTCACTGTAACATTACAGATCTACACAATGGTCAAGAAGACAATGACACGTCCCTGTAACATTACAGTTCTACACAATGGTCAAGAAGACAATGGCATGTCACTGTAACACTACAGTTCTACACAATGGTCAAAAAGACAATGACATGTCCCTGTAACATTACAGTTCTACACAATTGTCAAGAAGACAATGACATGTCCCTGTAACACTACAGTTCTACACAATGGTCAAGAAGACAATGACATGTCCCTGTAACACAACAGTTCCACACAATGGCCAAGAAGATAATGACATGCCCCTGTAACACAACAGTTCTACACAATGGTCAAGAAGACAATGACATGTCCCGCTACACAATGCTTACTAAGTATGTTAATGTAGACAATGATGTGTCCCTGTAACACAATGCTTCCTAAAAATGTTAACGTAGACAATGATGTTGCCCTGTAACAGAATGCTTCCTTACAATGTTAACGTAGACAATGATGTGTCCCTGTAACACAATGCTTCCTAAGAATGTTAACGTAGACAATGATGTGGCCCTGTAACACAATTCTTCCTAAGAATGTTAATGTAAACAATGATGTGTGGCCATGTAACACAATTCTTCCCGAGAATGTTATATTAGACAATGACGTATCCCTGTAACACAATCCTTCCCAAAAAAGTTAACGTAGACAACGATGTGGCCATGTAACACAATTCCTCCTTACTATGTTAAAGTAGACAATGACAAGTCCCTGTAACACAATGCTTCCTTAGAATGTTAGCGTAGACAATGGTGTGTTCCTCTAACACAGTTCTCCTAGCACTTGTTAAAGTAAACAATGACATGACCCTGAAACACAATGTTAAAGTGGACAATGATGTGACCCTGTAACACAATGCTTGCTAACAATGTTAAAGTAGACAATGGCGTGATGATGTAACACAATGCTTCCTAAGAATGTCAACGTAGACAATGATGTGACCCTGTAACACAATGCTTGCTAACAATGTTAACGTAGACAATGGCGTGATGATGTAACACAATGCTTCCTAACAATGTTAACGTAGACAATGATGTGACCCTGTAACACAATGCTTACTAACAATGTTAACGTAGACAATGATGTGGCTCTGTAACACAATGCTTCCTAACAATGTTAACGTAGACAATGATGTGACCCTGTAACACAATGCTTCCTAACAATGTTAACGTAGACAATGATGTGACCCTGTAACACAATGCTTACTAACAATGTTAACGTAGACAATGATGTG
This sequence comes from Haliotis rubra, assembly GCF_003918875.1. Classification (NCBI taxonomy): domain Eukaryota; kingdom Metazoa; phylum Mollusca; class Gastropoda; order Lepetellida; family Haliotidae; genus Haliotis; species Haliotis rubra. The sequence goes on along the minus strand of NW_025765155.1, from coordinate 31,152 downwards.
ACCCTGTAACACAATGCTTGCTAACAATGTTAACGTAGACAATGGCGTGATGATGTAACACAATACTTCCTAACAATGTTAACGTAGACAATGATGTGACCCTGTAACACAATACTTGCTAACAATGTTAACGTTGACAATGGCGTGATGATGTAACACAATGCTTCCTAACAATGTTAACGTAGACAATGATGTGGCTCTGTAACACAATGCTTCCTAACAATGTTAACGTAGACAATGATGTGACCATGTAACACAATTCTTCCTAACAATGTTAAAGTAGACAATGATGTGATCCTATAACACAATGCTTACTAACAATGCTAACGTAGACAATGATGTGACCCTGTAACACAATGCTTCCTAACAATGCTAACGTAGACAATGATGTGACCCTGTAACACAAAACTTCCTAACAATGTTAACGTAGACAATGATGTGACCCTGTAACACAATGCTTGCTAACAATGTTAACGTAGACAATGGCGTATCCCTGTAACACAATGCTTCCTAACAACGTTAATGTAGACAATGGCGTGATGATGTAACACAATGCTTCCTAACAATGTTAACGTAGACAATGATGTGACCCTGTAACACAATGCTTGCTAACAATGTTAACGTAGACAATGGCGTGATGATGTAACACAATGCTTCCTAACAATGTTAACGTAGACAATGATGTGACCCTGTAACACAATGCTTACTAACAATGTTAACGTAGACAATGATGTGACCCTGTAACACAATGCTTGCTTAACGTTGACAATGGCGTGATGATGTAACACAATGCTTCCTAACAATGTTAACGTAGACAATGACGTATCCCTGTAACACAATGCTTACTAACAATGTTAACGTAGACAATGATGTGACCCTGTAACCCAATGCTTCCTAACAATGTTAACGTTGACAATGGCGTGATGATGTAACACAATGCTTCCTAACAATGTTAACGTAGACAATGACGTATCCCTGTAACACAATGCTTACTAACAATGTTAACGTAGACAATGATGTGACCCTGTAACACAATGCTTACTAACAATGCTAACGTAGACAATGATGTGACCCTGTAACCCAATGCTTGCTAACAATGTAAACGTAGACAATGGCGTGATGATGTAACACAATGCTTCCTAACAACGTTAAAGTAGACAATGACGTATCCCTGTAATACAATTCTTCCTTACGATGTTAAAGTAGACAGTGCTGTGTCTTTGCAACACAATATTTGCTAACAATGCTGTGTAGACACTCACTTGTTGATGTTATACATGTATAAAAATTCGTAACCATGGAAATTCCTTTGCAAATTCCTTGGCATTTCCTCTACATGCCGCTCGCATTCGGCCGTTCACAAACAACCGCAATACATGACAGGCGCTTTTACATAATGCTTACATTCATTTACACGAAACAAACACATGAACATAAAAATTACAACTGCTCTTTTAACGAGCGCTTATTACAAGAAAGCGGAAATAGATTATCATCTTACTTTGAGAAAAAGTCCCATTGAGCTTCAATCATGATATGAGATGCACACTCGGCTATTTGACAGTTGAGCTCATATAACAAATTTAAATTGACATAACTGAAAGTACAGTTTACCAATAAAATTAAATCAAACAGTGGGCATAATTAATCAAACAGATGTAGCTGCCACACAGTGATAGAATGAATGAATATTGCTTTACGGGGCGAGACACAGTGATAGAATCATAACATAAAAAGTTTGCATCTGGCGTTCCATATATTCAAAGGGGTTCAAGCAAAACACGGAAATTAAGTTTCAACCTACCATCTGAAGAAAGGTCCACGTGCACCTCTGAATCACACTTCACCAAACTAACCTTAGCTGTTCAAGAGACCCACTGACAATATGGGTCGGTGAGGGGGTTAATTATCAGCGTTCAACATCGATCCACTCTCCCACACACACAGTCTACCGATCCAAATCGAAGGGAGTAGCTTACATTCTTCCCCTCATTATCTACAGACCGGTGTAATTAGCTTCCCCGCAATGTAAGTAATGCATTCAGCAGGTATTCACTTCCATTTACAGGTAGACATCCAGACATCACTGCTGGTTAACTGTTGTTAAACCCCATCTCGCGACTGATGCCCTTTGTTTCAGTAGTACCATATTGATGTAGTGAAGCTTAAGAGTGAGTGAGAGAGTGAGTGGGTGAGTGGGTGACTGAGTGGGTGGGTGGGTGAGTGAGTGAGTGAGTGAGTGAGTGAGTGGGTGGGTGAGTGGGTTGGTGGGTTGGTGAGTGAGTAAGAGTGAGAGAGTGAGTGGGTGAGTGGGTGACTGAGTGGGTGGGTGAGTGAGTGAGTGAGTGAGTGAGTGAGTGAGTGAGTGAGTGAGAGAGGGTGAGTGAGTGACGTCGTTGTGAACTATACAGCTATATGACAGTCATCTTAAAAAAATTTTAAGTGGAACTGTGGGGCGAAGATTGTAAAGCACCAAACCGAGTACGCTTGGACGGCTACCCTCATGTATCACTAATGTTTAGATGGCGAGTCATTGCGCCTGTTGGTCGGCTGGTGAGTGAGTACAGTGAATGACAGTCAGTTAAAAAGTGGGTGGGTGGGTGGGTGGGCGGGTGGGTGAAGCACCAAAGTGAGTGAGTGAGTGGACGGCTACCCTGGCTGGGTGGGTGTTTAATGATGGCGAGTCATGGCGCCTGTTGGTGAGTGGTGAGTGAGTGAGTGAGTGAGTGAGTGAGTGAGTGAGTGATGTTTGACGTCGTTGTGAACTATACAGCTATATGACAGTCATCTTAAAAAACCTTAAGTGGAACTGTGGGGTGAAGATTGTAAAGCACCAAACCGAGTACACTTGGACGGCTACCCTCATGTATCACTAATGTTTAATGATGGCGAGTCATTGCGCCTGTTAGTCGGCTGGTGAGTGAGTGAGTGAGTAAATGAGTGAGTGAGTATTCACGAGGTAGAAACATCCGTTTTCCAAACTAATATATTTCCATCCTCCATGATATGTTCTCTAGACCCATTTACACTAGGTTAGCCTAGAGGTCGGGGCGCTCGATCGTCACATGGAAGACTGGGTTTAATTCTCATTTCCTCAACCGTGCCAGAGTCTGATCATCCGTTTGTCAGCAGCAAACATTGTTGTCCAAGTATGATCGTTGGTTCGAATTCAGAATAAATGCGTTTATGCTTCCAGGGTTGTGATCACCTGGCTCCGAGTTTTTACTCAAATTTCAAGCTGACTTTTACAATGTGAAACAGCTGAATTTCTAATTCAATTGCATTTCCAAAATAAAATATGCCAAAACAACTTAAGTGACCTATCTACCAAACATAAATTGTCTATGTTTGAGCTAAATATCTATTTCAGTTTATTCTGGGAAATGCATTTTCCTGCGTTTTCTCAAATTTGAGTAAAAACTCTTAACTTAAATAAAAACTAAGACTTAAGTTTGTTTCGAGAAATCGGGGGCTGTTCATGGATTGTATAATGTGGTTAACGTCCACGAACTTCGTCGGTGTTAACTCCCCTCCAGTATAGAGCTGACGCGTAGAGAAACGAATTCAAAGTTGACTCTATGCCATGAAATCTATATACTGTACAGTGTATTAATAATCTCTTGGCAAGTCTCATCTAGAGTGGGTAAAAATAGGTTACCAGCTCAACCTCTTCATTTGCTGTTTGTTTAAAGTGAAAAATAAGCCGCCTGTACAGCATTGCCAATGTCGAGAACATGTTGTATTTACAGGGATTTATGAGGTAAGTGTCTGGGAGGTTTTAGGGTGTCTGGACTAACCCTGGCTATACGAAGCTTCCGTTGGTTGGTTGTGTGGTTGGTTGTATGATTGATTCTGTGGTTGGTTGTGTGCTTGATTGTGTGGTTGGTTGTGTGGTTGATTGTGTGGTTGGTTGTGTGGTTGGTTGTGTGGTTGGTTGTGTGGTTGATTGTGTGGTTGGTTGTGTGGTTGGTTGTGTGGTTGATTGTGTGGTTGGTATGAGTGATTGAGTGAATGAGTGAGTGAGTGAGTTGGGTTTTACACCGCTTTTAGCAGGTGAGTGAGATACCCAGAGTGACTGACTGAGTGATACATAAAAATTAAATGGCTTCACACATTGTACCCATGTGGGGAATCGAACACAGGCCTTCGGCGTGACGAGCGAACGCTTTAACCACTAGGCTACCCCTCCGCCCTTGAGAGAATGAGATACTGAGAGTGATTGAGTGGAAAGCGTGGATTGAGTGAACTGCGAGGGTAAAACAGTAAATGAGTGATTGAGTGAGTTAAGTACATGGAGTGGATGGTATGTCTGGAGTGAGTGAGATGTCCTGAGTGAGTGAGTGAGATACATGAAGCGAGTGAGACACAGGCCTTGAGAGGGGATACAAGATGTAGGTGAGTAGGATACACGGAGTGATCTAATCTGAGTGATGACATATCTGGTGTAGTGAGATACACTGAGTGAGAAACTGGAAGTGAGAGTGAGATACTCGGAGTCAATGAGAAACACGGAGTGTGTGAGTGAGATACTAGATACTGTGAGTGAGTGAGTGAGTGCGATTTTCGGGGTGAGTGAGATAAAGAAAGTAATATAAACTGAGTGAGTGAGTGAGTGAGATACTGGGAGTGAGTGAGTGAGTGAATGAGATACACAGAGTGATATAAACTGAGTGATAAACTGGGAGTGAGAGTTCCTCTGTTCAGTGAGATACACGGAGTGAGTGAGTGAGTGAGATACTAGATACTGTGAGTGAGTGCGATTTTCGGAATGAGTGAGATACAGAAAGTGATATAAACTGACTGAGGGAGATACTGTGAGTGAGGGAGATTATCGGAGTGAGTGAATAAGATACACAGTATATATAAACTGAGTGATATATAAATACTGAGTGATAAAATTAGATATACTGAGTTATAAACTGGGAGTGAGTGAGATACACAGTATATATAAACAGTGATAAACTGGGAGTGAGTGAGATACACGGAGTGAGTGAGTGAGTGAGTGAATGAGATACACAGAGTGATATTAACTGAGTTATAAACTGGGAGTGAGTGAGTGAATGAGATACACAGTATATATAAACTGAGTGATAAACTGGGAGAGAGTGAGATACACGGAGTGAGTGAGTGAGTGAGTGAGTGAATGAGATACACAGTGAGTGATAAACTGGGAGTGAATGAGATATACAGAGTGATATAAACTGAGTGATAAACTGGGAGTGAGTGAGTGAATGAGATACACAGTATATATAAACTGAGTGATAAACTGGGAGAGAGTGAGATACACGGAGTGAGTGAGTGAGTGAGTGAATGAGATATACAGAGTGATATAAACTGAGTGATAAACTGGGAGTGAGTGAGTGAATGAGATACACGGTATATATAAACTGAGTGATAAACTGGGAGAGAGTGAGATACACGGAGTGAGTGAGTGAGTGAGTGAATGAGATACACAGAGTGATATTAACTGAGTGATAAACTGGGGAGTGAGTGAGTGAGATAACAAGGGAGGGTGAGTGAGTGAGTGATAAATAAAACAGACAGGTCACACTTCTTTTAAGAACAATATATCGTACCATTGTGTAGGTTGGCACACCATCGGAATCGATAACATGGGTCTATAAACAGGTGAACTGGTAAGCTAAGCATTCCAATGCAATGATCGAACATTTCAGCGTTGTTTCCGATATGAATAAATGCGATTAATTTTAAACCGCAAACTATTTGCAAATATATTCACATAATGGCATTCTTCTCTTTCCTAAAGCTGTATCCTCCTGTTTTATTATTTTGTCTTTTTGCCTGTCCACCCCGCCGACAGAAAGACTGTGGATGAGAGAGCAACGTTGTGGGTGAAAGTTATATTTTACAGACACTTCAAATATTTACCCTCCCCAGCTTCCCGTCAAAATTCCACGATCTGTCGATCACTCTCACCGGAACTTATATTGCCATGCATATGTTTCCGTTTAGAAGTATACCCATTTACATAGACCTGTGAACACCAGTCACAACCATACAGATTCAGCTCATATTGCGTAAGATAGCCCGTGACAACGCTGTGCACTTAAAACAACCCACGAATCCGTTGGTATATGACCAGATGGTGGCCACATGAATACGTGCCAAAACCTAGCTGCGGGTACAGCAACGTGCAATGAACTTGGACAAAGTACTGTGGCTATGTGTCCCAGTCCACCCAGCTGTGAATGGGTACCTCGTTAGGATGAGAAAGCCATAATAACTCGTTGTTGTATACTCCCCAGGGAGTTGAGATTGATAATACGATGTGCAGTTGAGATTGACATCCAATGATCGAGGGAAAAAATACCAACGCCTTGAGTATGCACTAGTTGCGTGGATATGTGCGCTATATAAATATCCTATAATAATAATATCGCGCCCTAGAGGGAGAGAATGGTTTTAACGTCAACATAAACTACATCAAGTTACAGATGTTGCTTGTCAGGTTGGGCATGTAAGAAAGCCTTAAGGTTACACAGCACCAAATGTTTTCCATAGACTTTTATAGTAACCTTATAATTTTTTTCAAATTATCCAGGCTATCAACAGCCATTCCATGTACACATGGGTACAGTCTGGCCTTTAAACTACAATAATCCACAATTTCTGGCCAACTTGTCCGGCTAACGTTGCGAGCACAGGAAGCTGAACACATCGGCATACTGTAACGTATGGAGTGGAGTATGGAGTATAAGTGCACTTGTCACTTCTGTAAACACTGATTACTGTCTAGAATATGCCATTAATGGTTCTTCCCCGTTGACGTTTATCCGGTTTCAAAAGTAAATATCTTATCTTACTCATCTCAGAGATTAGTCTTTCTTTTTTACAGCTCTCGTAGAAATGTTTGTTTATGGTTGTCAGTTTACTCCAAACTTATTAATAAATCGTCACAAATTCAATTTGCAATTATTCTTTCATTTGTAGACAGCAACGTAATCGAGATTGTGAACATGTTTACATGGCAATCCTCAGTAGCACTGGTTTAGCTCTCTGACATTCTGAGGGCAGATCGTGATGTGTTTCCTCTAATCTGTCACAGTCCAGTGGACTGCCCATTCATAACCTGACAGAAAGTCAAGGTTTTCAAAGCCATAGAGAGCTGATGAAACTCACTAACAATCAGCTTGCAAAATATTCCGCTGCATTTATTTTTGCTTTTTGTTTGTAAGTTTAAGGATGTAGAGAGATGGCTATTTCTGAACAAACAGCAAAACAATTATGACTTAGGAACAGTTACTTTTGCCATCACTGACAATACATCCAGTTCTTGAATAATATAGTGCTATGTATCTTATGTAATCAATTTCTTTGTTAAGTAAGAAATAGATAATCCGTGCAATAATAACTGTTATGTTCCCTGATGATTAGTATGTCTGAGCATAGACCTAATTTATGTACCTTTTCCCTCACTACCGCTTCCTCTACACAAATTTGAATTTACATGTGACAATGTTATATATGTTTTTTGGCTAATAAATAATGCCAAAGGTTTTCTTTTTTCCTTTTTCAATTTAATCTCGCTGGGTAATGGTCCGGCTACTGGTTATCACAGGCGTGGAAGCTAAGCTAACTCAACACCGGGAACGAATGTGTTTTATCTGGGTGTATCTGTATAACATGGCATAGATGTTTCTGGACTGATAAATGTTGTGTTTAAGTTTCACGGATGAGATTAAATTGCGTAAGAATTTTTTTAAGAGTTGTTTGTTTTCCACACAATCTCACCAGGAATTATACATTTACATCAATACAAGCAGTTGTGTCAAGATCATCAATTATCATCATCATCACCCTGGATTCATGGCCTTGGGATATTTTGGAAGCTTGACCACTTGACCACTGTTATGTGAATTGCATTGCTATTATCACTGTTTTTGGGTTATTCTGCCACAGAATGTGTACTGGCGTTGTTATTCCACTACAACATGTTGCATTATTTTGTAAACGTAGCCTATTCTGGAATACTATTGTTAATGTAGAAGATTTCTTTGTTGTTCGTTTGTTTCACACCAATTTGTTTTAGGGACAGATTTCTGGTGAACGTATTGTTTTAACTTGGAAATCGAAACACAACAATTTGAAGGTAGTCGGTTATAGTTTGTTTAGTATACCCACTACACCTAATCCTTAACATGCTGGATGAATCGTAATAAAATATTTCTCAACCTCTGTCCATGTTTCCATCTAAACCTTCTTCAACTCACTGTACCTTCTGAAATTGTTTGCCCCACGGTCGACCTCTGGGTGCTGAGACTTGGACCAACTATCACTCCATGGTCCACCCCTGGGAGCTGACACCCGGACCCACTATCACTCCATGGTCCACCCCTGGGAGCTGAGACTGGGACCCACTATCACTCCATGGTCCACCCCTGGGAGCTGACACCCGGACCCACTATCACTCCATGGTCCTACCCTGGGAGCTGAGACTAGGACCCACTATCACTCCATGGTCCACCCCTGGGAGCTGAGACAGGGACCCACTATCACTTCATGGTCCAACCCTGGGAGCTGACACCCGGACCCACTATCACTCCATGGTCCTACCCTGGGAGCTGAGACTGGGACCCACTATCACTCCATGGTCCACCCCTGGGAGCTGACACCCGGACCCACTATCACTCCATGGTCTTACCCTGGGAGCTGAGACCCGGACCCACTATCACTCCATGGTCCACCCCTGGTCCACCCCTGGTCCACCCCCTGGTCCACCTCTGGTCCATGGTCCATCCCTGGACCGCTATTTTTAACGATAGGGGGCCACTTGCTCGTAGAACAGCCAGGTAGTCAACCAGCGTGTGTTGTGAAATTTCAATTTCACACGTGCAACTCGCACACCTGGCTGCTCTTCCAACAAGTGGTCCTCCCTCGTAAGAAATAGCTAATAGTGACAACAAAATAATGATCGTTTGTTAAACAACCTTTATATTCGGATGTCCTAACTTATGAGACAACTCATCAGAGTTGGTCTGTCGACTTCATGTGACTGTCCAAAGTTTGATTTTGTTGCATTTATTAGATTTTGTGTTAGTGAGCAATTCATCGGTCTCAAATGAAATCAAACGGACCGCAAGTTTTCAACTTATCCTTGTTTGCCAGTAGAGGTTATAGCTTTAGCTCCTCCCACCGGAGACCTATTTTCTGTTCTTCTCGTGGGTAATATGCACGAATACCATTTCTACTATTTATGGTTAATAGATAGAATAACAGTCTGGCACAAACCGTATAATATCTTGTCTTAATGATTCTCAGCATTTAACCAGGCAGAGTACCGTCCCTTGGGTGAGTCAGGAACCTATGATCGTGGGTTTTAATTCCTGATCATGTTTCTGGATATGTATACACAGTCGCACAAGTGGGTTTATGATCTCGAACCTGCACCACTTCAAATTTCCACCCACATCAAGCAACTGACCGACTACTGTTCAGAGTGGCGTCGGGACGGTGGGTTTGCCTAGTGGTTAAAGCGTTCGCTCGTCACGCCGAAGACCCCGGTTCGATTCCCCACATGGGCACAATGTGTGAAGCCCATTTCTGGTATCCCCCGCCGTGATATTGCTGGAATATTGCTAAAAGCGGCGTATAACTCACTCACTAACTCACTCAAAGTGGCGTTAAAGCCAGCACACGTACTTTCTCACTGAGTCACCCATTGGGAGAGTCACAGACCGCCTCGTGATTTACAATGCTGACCGGATCTAATTCTGATAGGACTCTAGCCTTTCACCAAGGCTATACTGTATGATAAGAGCTTTAATATGTAGTTATTCAATTATGGACAGTACATATAAGAACGCTGCATTGTATATAGGAACACATTGTTCTTACTATTTATATAGTATAGAAATTATTATTTAAACTGATATCTGTTGCTTAGAGACTTGTTCAAGTCTAGTAAAACAGCCTCAGTTCGTGACCTTACATCTGGTGAGGTCGCTCTGTGATAGAACGAAAAGTTGTTTGTCGAGTGTAGAGCCATAAATTATCGGAATTTTCAAATTGTTTCCAAACTTCAACGATGTAACGGAACAGTTCAAGTTCAGTAAGAAAAACCCATTGGGCTCTGAGACTCCTGACTCCTTAATTGTTTGCCGAGTGTATAGCCATAAATTATTGGAATTTTGAAATTGTTTCCAAACTTCAAAATGTTAGGGAACAGTTCAAAGTTCAGTATAAAAACTCATTGGGATCTGAGACTCCTGAACTAAATTAATGTTTACATCCACAGTGAGATTGTCTGATAAGCCGAATCCCATTGTGGAATAATTTATGAAGCTCATGGACCGGTAGAGTTTCAAGTAATTAAGCGAAAACAGCCGCCTTTTTAAAATCACCAAGTATTGCTGAAATTGTCGTTAACGTTGTCGGTACAGGTACTATAGTTTGGCATGAAATGCATGTGGACCCGTTTTTTTTAAATATCTCTTCATCCAATGATCCAATCGATCTCAAACTGTGCAAGTGGATGTTTTGTCAGACAACCTAATCACATTGTAAATCACCGATTTTATGCATTTGTATTAAAGAATCTGTCTATGTAACTGTCAACAAAATAAACAGCAGAACGCAGACTGCTTGCAGAGGGAGGGAGCCAATGACCTGTAACAGCGGCAGTGTTGGGTCATAAAGGTCAACGTTCGTCAATGTAGGTCAGCTATGCACGTGACAGGTATGAAGTGGTGTCACAGGTCGTGAATAGGGTAAGGTGGGTGCCAACTGTTAACCATCATACGGAGTTTGTTTCTCTGAGTTGTTCAACATTAACCACAAAACCCATTAGTGAGAATTATTCTGTAGGTTAGAATCTTTAAATTTTTAATGTTAATGTCATATTTTGTTTATGCAGTACCTAAGTGGAAATGCATTTAAAGAACACAGAAAGTATATTTACACTAAATAATTAATCGGACCACCTATGGTGAGAACTCAACAACTGTTAAAGCCCCGTTCCCTCGGACACAAGCACACACAATCATGCACACTCATTGAAGAAAAGATAGAATGAAGACAAAAGTGTTATGTTGTGATGTCGTTCACATTCCAAATTAAGCAATGCAGTTCTAATAGCTTTAAGCATATATATAGTTAAATTTTATGTTTTCATGATAATTTTATGTGAAATGAGTGTTTCATGTTACACTATAAGTCGTTGGAATTAGTCAGTGCTGTCATTGTTAAAAGAAGTTATATTTCTTTGAGCATATCTGGCTGGATACTATTATTATCTGTAAATATAATAACAGAATTGGACTTCATCAAGTTCACTCCATTCTTCCACAGAGGAGTCATCAGTGTCCAGACGAGTGACAACTGGATTAACTGTTTGCTCCTTCAAGCCATCTTTGAGCCAGTACTCTTTCCCCACCTTCTTGACATGTTCAACACATGTATGCCAGCGTGCAATGTCAATGTCACATATAGCAGTGTTGACAATGTGCTTGAGATCATTCAACTTGAATGATTGATTTTTCCGGGCCACTGTACTTTTAAGGTCTCCCCAGATAAGTTCGATTGGGTTGAGATCACAGTGGTACGGTGGTAATCTCAAGACCTTATGGCCGTGTTGGCGTAGCATGTTGTCAATGTTATATGTGGGTGGAGGTTTGTTAGGTTTAATCAAAGAGTACAACTGTGGTTTAGTGGCCTTAATTGAAAATTGTATATTGTTATTTGTTAGCCATTGCTGCGTATCTGACTTCTTTGTATTGGAAGTTGGGCACCTATTGTTTGGATCTCGAACACTGTGATAGGGAGCATTGTCCATGACAACAAGACTTGTGTAAGGCAGAGCTTGCAACAATTGTTCCTCAACATACTGTGTGAAAACCGTTGAGTTCATTTCTGTATGATAGTCCCTACCATCTGTGCTCTTTGACCGAAATACCAGATCACACCCAGGTAGGAATTCACGGTGGGAACCAGCATGCAGAACGATTATACGTTCACCTTTGCCTTTTGGTATATTCCTACCATCACTGGGATCAGTGGGTAGCCACTGTTTGGCAGCAGTATGGTTTGCATTGACCCAGGTCTCATCCAGATATATAGGTTCGAACCCATCCTCTCTTGCCTGCTTAATTTCTCTCAGATAGTTACACCTTATTTTTACAATATCAGATCTCTCACACATTGCAAGTTTCTGGTTTGCTACCTTCTTGTACTTGTATCCAAATTTGAGCAGTAGTTTGCTTAGCATAAACCTAGAAACAATAATGTCGTGATCCTCTGCAAGGATGTGTTTTAACATTCTTGTGGACAGGTGTTCATTTCTAGCAAATAGCCGGCGAATGACATCTCTGATGACCCTGATGTCAAAAGAATCTAACTTTGGATGCCTACCTTTTTGTACAAAGTTTTGTTTCTTGGTTGTTGGTTTATTTTTCACAATTTTTAGCACGATATTCTTTTTCATGCCAAGAGCAAAAGTTGTACGTTTCATGTAATCCGACACCTTATAAATCTGTTTGCTACGTTTGCTTTTTAAAAAAAAAAAATTAAACACATTTCTAATTAAACGTTTAGCATCATCTGAATAAGCTTTCATGATGACAGCTAGAAGTCGTCAATGTGAATGATCCAAACGGTCTATCACTGTGCAGTGCAAAGGTAACTATCATGAACTGCACGTGCATTTACCTTTATGACCCAACACTGCCGCTGTTACAGGTCATTGGCTCCCTCCCTCTGCAAGCAGTCTGCGTTCTGCTGTTTATTTTGTTGACAGTTACATAGACAGATTCTTTAATACAAATGCATAAAATCGGTGATTTACAATGTGATTAGGTTGTCTGACAAAACATCCACTTGCACAGTTTGAGATCGATTGGATCATTGGATGAAGAGATATTTAAAAAAACCGGGTCCACATGCATTTCATGCCAAACTATACAGATATGTACTCAAAGTACGTTTCTATATACAGAAATGGACCCTAAAACGTCAAAATACATAAACGTACCCGGTACCCTAAAACGTCAAAATACATAAACGTACCCGGTACTCCAAACAGCGGACGAGTCCACATTCCGCAACCCAAAACCGAAACCGTATGTAGTTGTGCCTGTTCAACTTATTGCGAGTGGTATTGTGCTCCGAGAAATATTTGTTACTGTGTATGCCCACTTCTTATATAACGCAATCGAAAGCATCACTAAAGTGAGTGGATGAGTTTAGTTTTACGCCGCACTCAGGCAATATTCCAGCTATATGGCGGCGGTCTGTAAATAATCGAGTCTGGACCACACAATCCAGTGATCAACAGCATGAGCATCGATCTGCGCAATCGGCAACCGATGACTTGTGTCAACCAATTCAGCGAGCCTGACCACCCGATCCCGTTAGTCGCCTCTTATGGCAAGCATAGTCGCCTTTTGTGGCAAGCATGGGTTGCTGAAGACCTATTGTACCCCGGATCTTCACGGGTCAGCATCACTAAAGCAACAGTATGATAATTTCGATCATGAAAAACGCGCATTGTGGAATGGGACTCTCTCTGGGGAACGTTTCTGAAAAACCTTGTTTCGTCGGGGCCCTACCATATCGATTTATGAGATACTATCTTAATGTGAACAAAATTCATTCACATGAGAACAGTGAGTAAAGAGGTGAATGCACAATGTCATGTAAAAAGTGATAAAAGTAACATTTGTTATATTTGTGATAACATTTTATCATGATTACACAATGCCATTTCAAATATGTATCATATGTTATATTTGGGATTACACTTTCTTAGTAAAGTACACATTCTAGTACTTTTGGGGTTGAGTCCCATCCGGGATTCGAACCCACACCCTTAGAGTCAGGCACCTAATCGCCAGCACATAAAGTCAGCCGCCTAACCCGATCAGCCACCGCGACTTCCACAAGTCTGAGGGTGCGGGTCTGACTCTTTGGGTATGGGTTCGAATCCCGGATGGGACCAAACCCAAAAAGTACTAGAATCTATACTTTACCAAGAAGGTGTAATCCCAAATGTAACATATGTAAGGTTTTATTAGTAGTAGGTGTGGTTTTACGCCGTTTTAGCAATATTCTAGTAGTGAGTATGGTTTACGCCGCTTCAGCAATATTTTAGCAGTATGCTTTAACACTGTTTCAGCAATATTCTAGTAGTATGGCTTTAAGCCGCTTCAGCAATATTCTAGTAGTGAGTATGGTTTTACGCCGTTTCAGCAATATTCTAGGTGTATGCTTTTACGCTGTTTCAGCAATATTCTAGTAGTATGCTTTTATGCCGTTTCAGCAATATTCTAGGTGTATGCTTTTATGCTGTTTCAGCAATATTCCATTAGTATGCTTTTACACTGTTTCAGCAATATTCTAGTAGTATGGTTTAACGCCGCTTCAGCAATATTCTAGTAGTGAGTATGGTTTTACGCCATTTTAGCAATATTCTAGGTGTATGCTTTTATGCTGTTTCAAAAATATTCTAGAAGTATGCTTTTATGCTGTTTCAGCAATATTCTAGTAGTATGGTTTTACGACACTTCAGCAATATTCTAGTAGTGAGTATAGTTTTACGTCGTTTAAGCAACATTCTAGTAGTATGGTTTTACGACGTTTTAGCAATATTCTAGTAGTATGGTTTTACGCCGCATCAGCAACATTCTAGTAGTGAGTATGGTTTTACACCGTTTCAGCAATATTCTAGTAGTATGGTTTTACGCCGTTTCAGCAATATTCTAGTAGTATGGTTTTACGCCGTTTCAGCAATATTCTGGTAGTATGGTTTTACACCGTTACAGCAATATTCTAGTAGTGAGTATGGTTTTACGCCTTTTCAGCAATATTCTAGTTGTGAGTATGGTTTTACACCGTTACAACAATATTCTAGCCGTGAGTATGGGTTTACGCCGTTTCAGCAATATTCTATTAGTGAGTATGGTTTTACGACGCTTCAGCAATATTCTAGTAGTGAGTATGGTTTTACACCGTTTCAGCAATATTCTAGTTGTGAGTATGGTTTTACGCCACTTCAGCAATATTCTAGTATTGAGTATGGTTTTACACCGTTTCAGCAATATTCTAGTTGTGAGTATGGTTTTACGCCACTTCAGCAATATTCTAGTATTGAGTATGGTTTTTACTGCTTCAGCAATATTTTAGTAGTGAGTATGGTTTCACCGCTTCAGCAATATTTTAGTAGTGAGTATGGTTTATGCCATTCAGCAATATTCTATTAGTGAGTATGGTTTTACCGCTTCAGCAGTATTTTAGTAGTGAGTATGGTTTCGGCCGCTTCAGCAATATTCTATTAGTGAGTATGGTTTTACGCCGCTTCAGCAATATTCTAGTAGTGAGTATGGTTTTACGCCGTTTCAGCAATATTCTAGTAGTATGGTTTTACACCGTTACAGCAATATTCTAGTTGTGAGTATGGTTTTACGCCACTTCAGCAATATTCTATTAGTGAGTATGGTTTTACGCCGTTTCAGCAGTATTTTAGTAGTGAGTATGGTTTTACGCCGTTTCAGCAATATTCTATTAGTGAGTATGGTTTTACACCGTTTCAGCAATATTCTAGTAGTGAGTATGGTTTTACGCCGCTTCAGCAATATTCTGGTAGTATGGTTTTACGCCGTTTCAGCAATATTCTAGTAGTGAGTATGGTTTTACACAGCTTCAGCAATATTCTAGTATTGAGTATGGTTTTACGCCGTTTCAGCAATATTTTAGTAGTGAGTATGGTTTTACGCCGTTTCAGCAATATTTTAGTAGTGAGTATGGTTTTATGCCGCTTCAGCAATATTCTATTAGTGAGTATGGTTTTACGCCGTTTCAGCAATATTCTATTAGTGAGTATGGTTTTACGCCGCTTCAGCAATATTCTAGTAGTGAGTATGGTTTTACACCGTTTCAGCAATATTCTAGAAGTGAGTATGGTTTTACACCGTTTCAGCAATATTCTATTAGTGAGTATGGTTTTACACCGTTTCAGCAATATTCTATTAGTGAGTATGGTTTTACGCCGCTTCAGCAATATTCTGGTAGTATGGTTTTACGCCGTTTCAGCAATATTCTAGTAGTGAGTATGGTTTTACACCGTTTCAGCAATATTCTAGAAGTGAGTATGGTTTTACACAGCTTCAGCAATATTCTAGGATTGAGTATGGTTTTACGCCGTTTCAGCAATATTTTAGTAGTGAGTATGGTTTTACGCCGTTTCAGCAATATTTTAGTAGTGAGTATGGTTTTATGCCGCTTCAGCAATATTCTATTAGTGAGTATGGTTTTACGCCGTTTCAGCAGTATTTTAGTAGTGAGTATGGTTTTACGCCGTTTCAGCAATATTCTATTAGTGAGTATGGTTTTACGCCGCTTCAGCAATATTCTAGTAGTGAGTATGGTTTTACACCGTTTCAGCAATATTCTATTAGTGAGTATGGTTTTACACCGTTACAGCAATATTCTAGTAGTGAGTATGGTTTTACGCCGCTTCAGCAATATTCTATTAGTGAGTATGGTTTTACACCGTTACAGCAATATTCTAGTAGTATGGTTTTACACACCGCTTCAGCAATATTCTAGTAGTGAGTATGGTTTCGCCGTTTATTCTAGTAGTGGAGTATGGTTTTACACCGCTTCAGCAATATTCTAGTAGTGAGTATGGTTTTACGCCGTTTCAGCAATATTCTAGTAGTATATGGTTTTACACCGCTTCAGCAATATTCTAGTAGTGAGTATGGTTTTACGCTGTTTCAGCAATATTCTAGTTGTGAGTATGGTTTTACACCGCTTCAGCAATATTCTATTAGTGAGTATGGTTTTACACCGTTACAGCAATATTCTAGTAGTGAGTATGGTTTTACGCCGCTTCAGCAATATTCTAGTAGTGAGTATGGTTTTACGCCGCTTCAGCAATATTCTATTAGTGAGTATGGTTTTACACCGCTTCAGCAATATTCTAGTAGTGAGTATGGTTTTACACCGTTTCAGCAATATTCTAGTAGTGAGTATGGTTTTACGCCGCTTCAGCAATATTCTGGTAGTATGGTTTTACGCCGTTTCAGCAATATTCTAGCAATATCACGGTTGGGGACACCAGAAATGGGCGTGTCGAGCGAACGCTTGAACCACCAGGCGTAAAACTCAATGCCATCTGTGACCTTAGGTCATCTCCGGTTGCCATAGTAACTGGTGTAGTGGGCACTGTGCATGTACTGGAAAATGAAAGCTATTCTTCAGCTTATGATTGTATGCACACGCATATTCCATGCATATGTGTCATGACAGGTAAAAGTGAATGAGAAAGTATGGCTTCCCGCCGCTTTTAGCAATTATATCTCACATCGTACTCATGTGTGGAATCGAACTCGGGTCTTCTACGTGACTATCTAACGCTTTAACCACTACGTTACCCCAGGGTAAAAACGAACAGATTCAACATTAGTTTGCTGATTAAAGGACAAGTTCATGTTGTGACTGGGCTGGTAGGGTAGCCGAGTGGTTAAAGCGTTCGATTCCGGGTTCGATTCCCTACACGGGTAGAATGAGTGAAGACCTTTTCTGATTATATTCCCGAGGTATTCCCGAGGTATACTACTAGAATATTGATGAAACGGCATAAAACCATACTCACTATTAGAATATTGCTGAAGCGGCGTAAAACAATACTCACTGATTTTGTGAGGGTAAAACACATCCACCGTAATGATCTTTTAAACTCTTGGTAAGGGGAAGCAGCCCATATATTGCTGTTTAAGTTCTGTAGGCTTAATGGGAAAACGCCAGTGAGTAGTTGGTCTGTCTCACAGTCCCCGAACCACATTATTTTCCCTACAGCCTTGCCTTCCCTGCAATGCTCAAGCAAGTCTAGATTTCCTCAGAGAATGTCCCATCTCACTGAGGCTCCTTTTCAATTTGAATGGGTTTATTTGTTACTATCAAAACTATATACAAACTACAAACGAAAAGTATGAGATCACCCTAAAATTTGATAGTGAATAAAAAGAAACTAAAATGTGGTCAATATTTATACGGTAAATGCAACTTTTGTGTTTTGTGTGAAACTTTAAACGATGTTGGAAAATGCAGCGAGCAAACAATATTCGTTGAGTTTGAGTGAAATGACACATTGTAAAAACACCAAGCATGAAACTTTAAACACACCAGCGCCATGTTTGATTCAAACGTCCAAACACAACAGCCTAATGCATGTGGAAGACAGACTTCCCATGCAGTTGCTTCACTGCATGTTCCGACATGTCGTTTAAAGTATCCATTAAGCACACAAAAGCTGCAGCTACCTTAGAGTATAAAAATGACCTCACCTCGTTTAAGTTCATATATGATTATCAAATTTTAGGCACTCGTGAAGGTCCGGGTTAGAATATTGGCCTTCAGTAACCCATCCTTGTCGTAAGAGGCGACTAACGGGATCGGGTGGTCAGGCTCACTGACTTGGTTGACACATGTCATCGGTTCCCAATTGCGTAGATGGATTGTCTGGTCCAGACTCGATTATTTACAGACCGCCGCTATATAGCTGGAATATTGCTGAGTGCGGCGTAAAACTAAACTCACAACTGTCACAACAATGTAAATGGGTTTATTTGTTACGATCAAAATTATATATATTCAGAGACTTGGAGTTAGTCTAGCGATTAGCCAGCATCCTAGCTCACAACTTGAAACATAAACAATTGAAAAGAAAATTGACAGACGGCCGCTCAAAGATAGCGTCTGTGTTTAGAGTTTTTAAAACCGGGGAGAGTGTCAGCTTCAACAGACTGCTCAGCTAATATCTCGGAGGGTTTATTATTTATCACATTAGTTTTGAGACGGCCCCTAACTTGTATGTCGTTACCGCCCAGTTTCCCCGCGACCATGCGCAGACAAGGAATCACAAATGTCTTAATCAATTTATTATCCACACAAATGGAGGGCTCAAGAATTCCAGGCAGTTCCTTGCCCTGGCAACTGATAACTATAAACAAACAGACTTGAGAAGTCTTGGAGGCAGTCTATCCACATCTGTAAAATACAAAGTGCATGGGTGTGGTTGTGGCACTTGGTCATTTACTATCAATTGTATAATGCCCCAGGATATTCTTATGAGGAAAACGTTACTTTGATATATTTAATTTTCTAAATAATATATCTATGGGGACCCGCTCCAGTTAAATTCCGGATCGCCTCGGCCAACTACCACAGCTGGTAGACCCTGGGACTCATTGCTGGACCTGGCGACTATAAACAGTAGAGAAGGCTGGGTAAGATATGATAAAAAAGGATCACATTCCCACCGCAGTCTTAGGTTCTAGACAAAATCACCAAGTACACAGAACTCTTCATCTTGGTATCCGAAACAGGCCTCGCCAACGGCAGTCACGTAATTATAGCCCTGTTTAGCCTTGCTCCAGGGCTGTACTGAATGCTAAGCCCATGCATGGATGTATAGTAATTTTGTCCTTTAAAGAGGCAAGCCCAGATAAACGGACACTTAGTCTAAGGACACCATATTCCAGCAATATTCCAGCTATGTGGCGGCGGTCAGTAAGTAATCGACTAGGCACCAGACAATCCAGTGATTAAAAGAATGAGCATCGATCTACACAACTGTTATACGATGACATGTGTCAATCAGCGAGCCTGACCACCCGATCCAGTTATATAGTCGCCGCTTACGACTAGCATGGGTTGCAGAAGACCAGTTTTAACCCGGTATTCACGGGTCACAAAAACAGGTTAAAAGAGTCAAGATTAGCCAACAACGCGTCATTTTAGCCAATTATCCATTTCCGAAACCGAACCCAGACTTTGCCAACTGACATGATCTGCTCGAGATGAAGCGATAGATCGAGTTCCAGTTCGTATTGAGTGTTGTATCAGGGTGGTGTCAGGGGGGTGTCAGGGTGGTGTCAGGGTGGTGTCAGGGTGGTGTCCCGTGATGCATTCAGCTCCTGTCATGGGGACATTATTCTGGGCACTCCTCTTGCGAAACCATGCAGGACTGTGCTGACCAAATATGTATCCAAAACATATTGAGTGAGTGAGTGTGTTTGGTTTTACCCCGCTTTTAGCAATATTCCAGCAATATCACGGCGGGGACACCAGAAATGGGTGTCACACATTGTATCCATGTGGGGAATCGAAACCGGGTCTTCGGCGTGACGAGCGAAGGCTTTAACCACTAGGCTACATTCCCCACCCCTACCCCCACCCCCAAAAAAGAGAGAGAAAAAGAACACCCCAAAAACACACAACAAAAACAAAAAAAACATAATGGGCTGAGTATTGCTGGAACATTGCAGTGTGGAACCAAGCTAACTTGGGACAACTAATCTACTCTCCCACTCCAGTGAGTGAGTGAATTTAGTTTTACACCGCTTTTAGTAATATTCCGGCAATATCACGGCGGTGGACCACTAATTTTAATCTTCCCTATCTCGTCCCAATGAGTGAGTGACTTTACTTGTACGTCGCTTTTAACAATATTCCAGCAATATCAAGAAATGGGTTCCCCTTATTGCATCCATGTGGGGAATCGAACCCGGGTGTTCGGCGTGGCGAGCGAGCACTTTAACCACTAGGCCACTGCCCCCTTTCCTGCCGTCCCAGTAATGTTAGACGTAATTGAAACGTTGTCACGTATTTTCGCTGCACCCATGTTGTCTTTGAAAATTCATCAGTTGGTCAAAGTCCGCGAAAGATCGTTCTGCTGCAGCCATAAAATTTCGACCGCCTCCGTAGTGGTATAGTGGTATAGAGCGTCCGCCCGGAGAGCGGAAGCTCGCGGGTTCGATCCCCGACCGGGTCATACCAAAAGACGTTAAAATATGGTACTTGTTGGTCCCCGCCTGGCGCTCGGCATTAATGGGTACAACAAGGACTGGTCGGCTCGGAGTCAGTATAATGTGTCTGAGTGGGGTATTCATGCTTCACTGCGGCATGGTATCTCAGTGGGCTAGCACTATAAAACCAGCTTCAGTCTGGGCTAGTACAAGCAGCCGCACATACACATACACACGCATGCACGTCGTCATATGAGCAAAATATTCTCAAGCACGACTTTAAACCCAATTTCACCTCACCTCACCATACAATTTCCGAATCTCGTAATGGGATTCGAACCACGGAGCTTCTTATCCGAAGTCGGACGCCTTGTCCACATGACCAAAGAGGTTAACCCCGTCAGCAAGCAGACACGGTAAGGACATCATCTGTGGGATGACTCCACGCCCTGCTAGAGTTTTAACGCCCTCTACAATGGGATGTCCTCTGATGTCCGCCTATGATTGTAATCTAATTGACCTGTTTGATAGAAGTGGTTGGGTAATTCCGTGGTTGGAGCATATGTACTCAGCAAACTGTAGGCGGAGTTAATTTCAAAAAATTTGAGGCCATTTTTATTAGAGAATAAGTTGGTGGTTACACACATAAAGCACATACAGACCCTGAAACAAATATATCCAAGAAAGTCCATGCAAGTCTAGAATATGTGGCACGTCTAGATTTCCACAATTAACATAATGTGTACTTTCAGAGTATTTGCCGCATTACTTCTCTGGCTCCCATCCCCTAGTTGATAAAAATTACCCCAAAATAGTCGTGAAGTGATGCATTAACTTTACATGTCGAATTAATAATAATCTGTTTAGAAAGAGCATCAATACCATTGTTTAGAAACACAAATTGTCTCATATTGAAATGTAGTCTGTCTCACAGTGCCTGAACCATATTATTTTCTCTATAGCCTAGCCCTCTCTGCATTGCTTAAGCCCTAAATGAAGCAAGTCTAGATTTCCCCAGGTTCAGGAATCTCTGGTCTCCCTGGTGCTCCTTGTGCTCCTTTTCAATTTAAATGGGTTTATTTGTCACAAAATCAAAATTATATATTCAGAGACTAAGCGTTAGTTTAACGGTAACAACGAATGTTCCGAGAATAAACAGCGCTACAACAGCTTTGAGAGTTATGAAACGGAGAATTCCCACGGGCTAAATGTAGGTCACTGTTGCGATGCGTATCTTCATCAAACTGAACACTCAACTTTGGGGCCAGGTCGTGGCTTGATTGTTTTGGTTAAATATAACGGAGACGTCATAATTCGCTTGCAATGTGGCAACGTGTGATGTATACAAATCCACTGAGCACCAGCCCATCGAAACAACAAAATACACATTTGGGGCCCAAGATCGTGGTGACAGTCGTTACAGTTTTACGGTAACAGGTTGTCCTGTTACGAGAGCAGTGTGTGACACGTGCTGTAGAATGACGCGGGTTAACGTGCACGGATTGTCCGTGCAGTCACGTGACAGTTTCGGCCGTGCAGGAGAGAATGTTTCGCTTGTTCTGGAAACAGAAACAGACGTGTTTAGGCACTTGAAAATCGCACTGAATCTGGCGATAAATTGGGTATGTGGGTCACAAGGTCACATGTTTGCGATAATGTCACTGTCCAATGTTTAAAGCCTACTAGACAGCTGATTGTCTCCGGTTTCAGTAGATAGGTCACGGTGTATAACCAGGGAAGACATTTATCCGCAAGGTACAGTTGGTTGTTGCGATGATCAGCGATAATATCCAAAATGAAACAAATTGTCCCGAAAATGCTCGAAACATAACATTTATGCCTCTAGACTGTTTACAAATGCAAGATATTGTCTACCACGACAATCCTGCTGCAAAATGTGTTTTTTCTCAATGTTAGAGTCGCAGTAACTGCGAAAGAATGATAGTTGGTTGTTGTTTAACGCCGCACTCGGCAGTATTCCAGCTATATAGAGGCTTTTAATAAATGATCGAGTCTGGACCAGACAACCCAGCGATCAACAGCATGAGCATTGATATATACAATTGGGAATACGATGACATGTGTCAACCAAGTCAGCGAGCCTGATCACCCGATCCCGTTAGTCGCCTCTTATGATAAGCATGGGTTGCTGAAGATCAATTCTACCCCGATAAACTAAAATCGCTCACTCACTCACTCACTCAGACTATATGGGAACGAAGGAAGTAAAAGTAGTTAACTATATATCCAATCCAGACCATGTAAGTCCATAATATTTGACAAGTCTAGATTACAGCAGTTTCAGGGCCTGTACAAAGCCGCTGGATTACCGGTATCTGTGTCTGTTTGTTTGTTTAACGAGACACTCAGCTATTTGCAACAGGGAGTAAATAATCCAGTCTGGACCAGACAATGATCACCATCGTGAGCATCGATGTACCCCCCTCCAAGATAATATGGACGGTAAGAATACGATTTTCCTACAAAATAAGGGTTGTTTGTAATTATAATCTAACTCTCATAATTTGCTCTGCAAATCAAGTTCGAAAATGCCCCGTTTGAGTACAGCAAATCGAAATATTGCCATTGGTCGCATTTCGAGGCCGGGGAAAGCTTTGGAACAGTTGCCCGTCATCTAAACGTACACAAAACAACAATCTCACGACTTTGGAATCGTTACACACAGTTCCATGCAATTGAAGATCGTCCCAGGAGCGGTAGACCTAGGATCACCACACCGGCTCAGGATCGCTTTATTCGACTCAGCCACCTACGTAATTGGCAAGTAATGCCACACCCACCATCACTGCAACACAGGTGCCAGGTTTGAGGAGAGTATCGGCCCAAACCATCAGGAACCGTTTACATAAGGCAAATTTACGCGTGCAAGAAGACCAGTTGTTGGGCCCGTCTTGAACGCCAACATCGACGCCAACGTCTCAGGTGGTAAATTAACGTAAGGAGATGGACCCTAAGAAACTGGAGAAGAGTCTGGTTTAGTGACGAGTCTCGTTTTCTTCTTCAACGACGTGACGGTAGACAACGTGTCTATAGACGAGCAAATGAATCGTTTTGCACCGAACTGCGTTCGACAGGTCGACAGATTTGGAGGAGAAAGCATCATGGTATGGGGAGCCATGTCTTACAACCAAAGGTCAGACTTGGTCATCATTCGTGGCAATTTGACGGCACAACGGTACATTGATGACGTCTTACAGCCACATCTTCTGCCGATAATCGACCAACAGAGGGAGTTGTTTCAACATGACAATGCCCGCCCTCATACAGCTCGTGCAACAGTGGCATTCCTACAGAATTCAAACGTCAACGTGATGCCGTGGCCCTCCAGATCGCCAGACATCAATCCTATCGAACATCTGTGGGACCAGCTGGATCGTCGTGTTCGTGCACGTACACCACAACCGCACAGAGCAATCCCCCAGGAAAACATCCGCCGTCTGATTCGTTCTGTTCCGAGGAGGTGCACTGCTGTGATTAGAGCTCGTGGCTCTACAACGAGATACTGAAGACAACGCCCCCTAGCGTAAATTGAGAGTTCGATACTGACCTGCATTAACTGTTACCTTATACCGTGCTGACCTAAGGTTCACCATGTCAAATTTCATGGCATTATCTTTAAAAATACAAATGTAATAACCAGTTAAAATTGATATAAACATTACCAAAAAAAACAGGGGTTGCGTTTCTTTTTTGAGAGAGTGTAACTGTCAAGAGGAATTACTTTAAAATTCTTGATATTGTCTGCTTCACTTTATATTCAGCTGTATGTCTGCTGATGTCTGTCTCTATGTTTATTAACATTGGAACGGTGGTGTAGCTTAGTGGTTAAAGCGTTCGTTCGCCACGCCGAAGATCCGGGTTCGATTCCCACAAAGGTAGAACGTGTGGAACTCGTTTCTGGTGTTATTGCTGGGATACAGCTAAACGCGGCTTAAAACGTACTCATTTACTTATGAATATTCACCTGTACTGTCGTTGAAAGACTTTGGGGGCAGAGAACCGGTTCGTCAGCTCTATGTATAGCTGGTTTTCTGGTGAATCCCCGAGAATTATCTGATGTGAGAAAACCAGAGATACTGTTTTCCAGGAATTCATGGCAGCGTTATATATAAAGTGGTAGCACGTCAGTCTCGCAATTTTTCTCATATTCCTCGGTTCATATCAGACAGTAGGTACAGTTTCTTTCTACTCTTGTTGAGTTTTCCTTTCCGTACGGAGAGATGTTTTACAGTATTTATGTGTATCATTGCCTGTTGTAATGAAAAGGTCATGTTTATATATGTATAATAGGGTTCGACGCACTTTAGCTGCTTAATTGGTTCCCTGGTATGCGCCCTGGCGCTACGCTGACTCTCATACCTAGGGAACTAGGCTGGCAGTCAAGGTTACATTCTGACATGCATGCATGCGTGTGTGTGTTCGTGTTTTCGTGCGTGTGTGTGTTATGCGCGCGTGCGTATGTGTGTGTGCGTGCGTGCGTGCGTGCGTGCGTGCGTGCGTGCGTGCGTGTGTGTGTGTGTGTGTGTGTGTGTGTGCGTGTACTAAACCTAAATTTACACTACTAAACCTGCTATATAGCCCACGTAGGTAGGTTTAAAATGGATACCCCCTAAGACAGTGTAATGACTCCGCACCCTTATACCCTTAATGTCAGGCATCTTTTAACCTATAGAAAAATGTCGTTACCAGGAGATCGAACTCTGAACTTCTGAACTCTGATGATCTGTCTCATACAACCTATCTTAAAGAGACAAGTCTAGATAAGCGGACACCAGTCTGTTATTTATATTTTTTTAATAGAAATTTTCATTTCAACTATTAATTATTACCTTAGATGCATAGTAATGTGATAACTAAGGACTAAGGCCATTTTGTATGAAACAAAGTTCGGAACAGTTGGATCTTGCGAGTTGGATTCGTGTCACGCCAAGCCACTTCATTTCTCTTTAACATGTTTATAAATCTAACGGTGAATTAATACGAATGTCTAGACAGCATGTCACGTTGACATATGACCCTTGTTACAATGCCTTGATAAGGATTCGAAGTGTTCGTAAGACACTGGGGTAGACCCACTATATTAATTATGATGTTCTGACGCCAGTTTTTGAATAGGGACAACATGTTCTTTTTGTTTATACATTATAGGAATTAATACTTACACAACACATTGCGATTGAGACATGTCTAAGGATACATTTGTCAGAGAAAGCATGGTCGTATTTAAGGAATGCGTATAGTACCATAGTCTGTCATACAGACCTGAAACAAATATACTCAATGCAGCCCGCGCAAGTCTAGAAAATGTGGCAAGTCTAGATTTCCACAGCTTTAGGTTCTCTGAAAATGAAAAAAGTCTCTGAGCTCCTTTTCATTGTATTTATGATTTTAATGTAAAAACATATATTTTCTTTAAAATATGTTCATTTCAGAGACTAGCTGTTAGTCTATACTCTGTCATACAGAGCCTGAAACAAATATACCCAATGTCTGGAATGTGTTTTTGTTAGGGAAAACTTGCACATACCGTCTACAGATCAACGTGTAAAGGTCTCTCGTTAATGTTATAAGTTGGAGATAAATACAGTTAACGCCCTATTGTGTCACCGACAGCTGTTTTGGTTAGGGAAAACTTGCACATACCGTCTACATATCAACATGTAAAGGTCTCTCGTTCTAATGTTATAAGTTGGAGATAAATACAGTTAACGCCCTATTGTGTCACCGACAGCTGTTTTGGTTAGGGAAAACTTGCACATACCGTCTACATATCAACATGTAAAGGTCTCTCGTTCTAATGTTATAAGTTGGAAATACGTACAGTTGACACCCTGAGGTGTCAACGACAGCTGTTTTGTTAGGGAAAATGCATATACCGTCTACAGATCAACATGTAAAGCTCTTTCGTTCTAATGCTATAAGTTGGAAGTATGTATAGTTGACACCCAATTGTGTCAACGACAGCTGTTTTGGTTAGGGGAAACTTGCACATACCGTCTACATATCAACATGTAAAGGTCTCTCGTTCTAATGTTATAAGTTGGAAGTATGTATAGTTGACACCCAATTGTGTCAACGACAGCTGTTTTTGTAAGGGAAAATGCATATACCGTCTACATATCAACATGTAAAGGTCTCTCGTTCTAATGTTATAAGTTGGAGATAAATACAGTTAACGCCCTATTGTGTCAACGACAGCTGTTTTTGTTAGGGAAAATTGCACATACCGTCTACATATCAACATGTAAAGGTCTCTCTTTCTAATGTTATAAGTTGGAAATACGTACAGTTGACACCCTGTGGTGTCAACGACAGCTGTTTTGGTTAGGGAAAATGCATATACCGTCTACAGATCAACATGTAAAGCTCTTTCGTTCTAATGCTATAAGTTGAAGTATGTATAGTTGACACCCAATTGTGTCAACGACAGCTGTTTTGGTTAGGGGAAACTTGCACATACCGTCTACATATCAACATGTAAAGGTCTCTCGTTCTAATGTTATAAGTTGGAAGTATGTATAGTTGACACCCAATTGTGTCAACGACAGCTGTTTTTGTAAGGGAAAATGCATATACCGTCTACATATCAACATGTAAAGGTCTCTCGTTCTAATGTTATAAGTTGGAGATAAATACAGTTAACGCCCTATTGTGTCACCGATAGCTGTTTTGGTTAGGGAAAACTTGCACATACCGTCTACATATCAACATGTAAAGGTCTCTCGTTCTAATGTTATAAGTTGGAGGTAAATACAGTTAACGCCCTGTAGTGTCAACGACAGCTGTTTTGGTTAGGGAAAATGCATATACCGTCTACAGATCAACATGTAAAGGACTCTCGTTCTAATGTTATAAGTTGGAAGTATTTATAGATGACACCCAATTGTGTCAACGACAGCTGTTTTGGTTAGGGAAAACTTGCACATACCGTCTACAGATCAACATGTAAAGGTCTCTCGTTGCTAATGTTATAAGTTGGAAGTATGTATAGTTGACACCCAATTGTGTCAACGACAGCTGTTTTGGTTAGGGAAAACTTGCACATACCGTCTACATATCAACATGTAAAGGTCTCTCGTTCTAATGTTATAAGTTGGAAATAAGTACAGTTGACACCCTGTTGTGTCAACGACAGCTGTTTTGGTTAGGGAAAATGCATATACCGTCTACAGATCAACATGTAAAGGTCTCTCGTTCTAATGTTATAAGTTGGAAATAAATACAGTTGACGCCCTATTGTGTCAACGACAGCTGTTTTGGTTAGGGAAAACTTGCATATACCGTCTACATATCAACATGTAAAGGTCTCTCGTTCTAATGTTATAAGTTGGAGATAAATACAGTTAACGCCCTATTGTGTCAACGACAGCTGTTTTGGTTAGGGAAACTTGCATATACCGTCTACATATCAACATGTAAAGGTCTCTCGTTCTAATGTTATAAGTTGGAAGTATGTATAGTTGACACCCTATTGTGTCAACGACAGCTGTTTTGGTTAGGGAAAACTTGCATATACCGTCTACATATCAACATGTAAAGGTCTCTCGTTCTAATGTTATAAGTTGGAGATAAATACAGTTGACACCCAATATTGTGTCAACGACAGCTGTTTTGGTTAGGGAAAACTTGCACATACCGTCTACATATCAACATGTAAAGGTCTCTCGTTCTAATGTTATAAGTTGGAGATAAATACAGTTAACGCCCTATTGTGTCACCGACAGCTGTTTTGGTTAGGGAAAACTTGCACATACCGTCTACATATCAACATGTAAAGGTCTCTCGTTCTAATGTTATAAGTTGGAAGTAAATACAGTTGACACCCTGGGGTGTCAACGACAGCTGTTTTGTTAGGGAAAACTTGCACATACCGTCTACATATCAACATGTAAAGGTCTCTCGTTCTAATGTTATAAGTTGGAGATAAATACAGTTAACGCCCTATTGTGTCACCGACAGCTGTTTTGGTTAGGGAAAACTTGCACATACCGTCTACATATCAACATGTAAAGGTCTCTCGTTCTAATGTTATAAGTTGGAAGTATGTACAGTTGACACCCTGTTGTGTCAACGACAGCTGTTTTGGTTAGGGAAAACTTGCACATACCGTCTACATATCAACATGTAAAGGTCTCTCGTTCTAATGTTATAAGTTGGAAATACGTACAGTTGACACCCTGTAGTGTCAACGACAGCTGTTTTGGTTAGGGAAAATGCATATACCGTCTACATATCAACATGTAAAGGTCTCTCGTTCTAATGTTATAAGTTGGAGATAAATACAGTTAACGCCCTATTGTGTCACCGACAGCTGTTTTGGTTAGGGAAAACTTGCACATACCGTCTACATATCAACATGTAAAGGTCTCTCGTTCTAATGTTATAAGTTGGAAGTATGTATAGTTGACACCCAATTGTGTCAACGACAGCTGTTTTGGTTAGGGAAAATGCACATACCGTCTACATATCAACATGTAAAGGTCTCTCGTTCTAATGTTATAAGTTGGAGATAAATACAGTTAACGCCCTATTGTGTCAACGACAGCTGTTTTGGTTAGGGAAAACTTGCACATACCGTCTACATATCAACATGTAAAGGTCTCTCGTTCTAATGTTATAAGTTGGAGATAAATACAGTTAACGCCCTATTGTGTCAACGACAGCTGTTTGGTTAGGGAAAATGCATATACCGTCTACAGATCAACATGTAAAGGACTCTCGTTCTAATGTTATAAGTTGGAAGTATTTATAGATGACACCCAATTGTGTCACCGACAGCTGTTTTGGTTAGGGAAAACTTGCACATACCGTCTACATATCAACATGTAAAGGTCTCTCGTTCTAATGTTATAAGTTGGAAGTATGTATAGTTGACACCCAATTGTGTCACCGACAGCTGTTTTGGTTAGGGAAAACTTGCACATACCGTCTACATATCAACATGTAAAGGTCTCTCGTTCTAATGTTATAAGTTGGAGATAAATACAGTTAACGCCCTATTGTGTCACCGATAGGTGTTTTGGTTAGGAAAAAATGCATTTACCGTTTATAAGATAATGTGCACGGTACTCCAGCTGTAATGTCATAAATTGTAAATAGGTGTATCTGACAGCCTACAGTGTCAGTGACAGCTGGTTTAGTGGAGTCAGTGTGGCGTCTCCCATCCATTTTGTGTCAAGTGTCTGTTACCAACCCTCCACTTGGCCCGGAAATCCAGGCCACTAGAAATCGAATGCTGGAAGTCACTGTTCGCTAGGGCTCCTCATAGCACTTGGCTCTTGTGTGTGGAGGTAACTGTGTGTGTTGGCCGGTTATCAAGATCTATCTAAGGTAAGCTTGCTTTACAAACGCTAAAATAATAAGACATTCAGGCTAGATTGAGAAACTGTTTTACTTTGTTTCCCATCCTTTTATTGTGTCATTAGTTTCCGCCTTTTGGGACGGCGAAGTATTTGGTTTGTATTTTTTATTGACTTGTGGGGCGCCATTTTGAGGCAAGAAAACTTTGTAGCTGCCGCAAAAAATACATTGTTACAAGATGTTTTTGTTTTGTTAATATTGCTGAAGGTGTCGTTGTCGTCACAGGTACTACAATTATGTACCATAGTGTGTGTATAGAAACGTACTCCAGGCAAAATTAGAATTCAGAAACGTACAGTCCGTTTGGCTCAAAAGCGGACCGATGAATTGCAATCTAACTCGAAAACTAATAAACATAACAACTATCATTTTGCAAATTTGTCCTCAAAAATAATAACTGGTTGTCAACTATCATTGATAGGAGGTTCAGTTTAGAGAAGGGACAGCCAGGTGTTCGAGAAGCACGTCTCACAGACAAAGTTATTTATTCATTAACCTGTGCTGTGCCGTCTCCATCTGTTCTCGAACACCTGGCTGTCCCTTTCTCTGCACTCCTCCCTCGTAACAAATAGTGAACTGTGTCAATATTTTAATGATAGATTATTAAACAACTTTTTTATTTTTAGGACAAAAATTCTGCAAAAACCTCACAGAGTGGGTATGATGTTTTGATTATGATCAGCGTTTCATTGAGTATTTTATGTTTATTAGTTTTCGAGTTAGATTGCAAGTCATCGGTCCGCTTTTGAGCCAAAAGGACTATACTCTAGGACGAGTCCATACTGCATTGTCCCTTTTACTTGATCCGAACTGCCATACTGTTGTATTACATGCATTTCATTGCGTTGTTTATGAAACGAGCATACAGAGTAATGTATAATGTCACTCGCATTCAGGTGAACGGGAATACCTACATGCTGTTTTGGTAGGGGAATATTAGACTTAGTCTCTGAATACATGTATATATGTATGTATGTATGTATGTATGAACGTGGCTTTCTTTGATATA